>NW_017386008.1:1365994-1488934 GCF_000237925.1 Schistosoma mansoni | reverse complement strand
ACATCCAGCTGACGAGTCCCAAATAGGACGAAACGCGCGTCCTGGATTCCACTGCTAGCCACTATCAATCTCTGCTAACCATGCTTGTGAATTAAGGTATATCGAGGCAATACGCACAGTATGCACATATGCCAATTAGAGACTGACCAGTTGCAGTCCTAACAAATCGATGGGAAGATTCAAACAAACAATACTAAGTTGAATTATTATCTCATTGTTCATAACTTTTGAGTGGATAAATATTTTTCAATGAGGTTTCCTTTTTGTTACTTATCTAATGAAGTGCTATTCAATGATGTATAACATGTACATGTACATTGAAATTGAAATGTTACTATTTACACCTGCTCTTACTCGCCATGTTATATAGGGGTACTACCCCTAACTCAGTCAGGGTGTGGAAAGTCGGAAACATGAAAATTTCGCAAATGCAATAAAAATGATCTTGGTGGTGTTGTATTACTATTCCGACACCAGACAATGGTTTTCAAGCGCAATCACTGATCGAAATAATTATACATGACATGTGATGTGAATGTGTATGTGAATAGTGCGAATGGTCGATCAGGGTGCTTGGTACCTGTGTGGTTGCGCTACAGAATTGAGCTGTGCTATTCAGATTGTAGCGTTGAAGCGTGTATAGTGTCTGGTTCTCCTGTCTAGGGGCGGTGGGATTGAGCTATACTGCTCGGGTTAAGCCTGAGCTAGGCGATGTCTGACTCTCCTGTTAAACGAGATTAAACTGTACTGTTTGGATTGTCATATGACAGTCTGGATGGTGTCTGGTTCTCCTGAAAAGCAATGTAAAATTACCCTGACTCACAAGGGTATATTATATAAATACAATGATTAACTGTGATCAACCATAGAATATCAAAGTATTTTAGGAGGCATCTGAATCACGTGTCGGAAATCAGTCTTCAAACTATTATCTCATTGTTCATAACTTTTGAGTGGATAAATATTTTTCAATGAGGTTTCCTTTTTGTTACTTATCTAATGAAGTGCTATTCAATGATGTATAACATGTACATGTACATTGAAATTGAAATGTTACTATTTACACCTGCTCTTACTCGCCATGTTATATAGGGGTACTACCCCTAACTCAGTCAGGGTGTGGAAAGTCGGAAACATGAAAATTTCGCAAATGCAATAAAAATGATCTTGGTGGTGTTGTATTACTATTCCGACACCAGACAATGGTTTTCAAGCGCAATCACTGATCGAAATAATTATACATGACATGTGATGTGAATGTGTATGTGAATAGTGCGAATGGTCGATCAGGGTGCTTGGTACCTGTGTGGTTGCGCTACAGAATTGAGCTGTGCTATTCAGATTGTAGCGTTGAAGCGTGTATAGTGTCTGGTTCTCCTGTCTAGGGGCGGTGGGATTGAGCTATACTGCTCGGGTTAAGCCTGAGCTAGGCGATGTCTGACTCTCCTGTTAAACGAGATTAAACTGTACTGTTTGGATTGTCATATGACAGTCTGGATGGTGTCTGGTTCTCCTGAAAAGCAATGTAAAATTACCCTGACTCACAAGGGTATATTATATAAATACAATGATTAACTGTGATCAACCATAGAATATCAAAGTATTTTAGGAGGCATCTGAATCACTTGTCAGAAATCAGTCTTCAATCTATTATCTCATTGTTCATAACTTTTGAGTGGATAAATATTTTTCAATGAGGTTTCCTTTTTGTTACTTATCTAATGAAGTGCTATTCAATGATGTATAACATGTACATGTACATTGAAATTGAAATGTTACTATTTACACCTGCTCTTACTCGCCATGTTATATAGGGGTACTACCCCTAACTCAGTCAGGGTGTGGAAAGTCGGAAACATGAAAATTTCGCAAATGCAATAAAAATGATCTTGGTGGTGTTGTATTACTATTCCGACACCAGACAATGGTTTTCAAGCGCAATCACTGATCGAAATAATTATACATGACATGTGATGTGAATGTGTATGTGAATAGTGCGAATGGTCGATCAGGGTGCTTGGTACCTGTGTGGTTGCGCTACAGAATTGAGCTGTGCTATTCAGATTGTAGCGTTGAAGCGTGTATAGTGTCTGGTTCTCCTGTCTAGGGGTAGTGGGATTGAGCTATACTGCTCGGGTTAAGCCTGAGCTAGGCGATGTCTGACTCTCCTGTTAAACGAGATTAAACTGTACTGTTTGGATTGTCATATGACAGTCTGGATGGTGTCTGGTTCTCCTGAAAAGCAATGTAAAATTACCCTGACTCACAAGGGTATATTATATAAATACAATGATTAACTGTGATCAACCATAGAATATCAAAGTATTTTAGGAGGCATCTGAATCACTTGTCAGAAATCAGTCTTCAAACTATTATCTCATTGTTCATAACTTTTGAGTGGATAAATATTTTTCAATGAGGTTTCCTTTTTGTTACTTATCTAATGAAGTGCTATTCAATGATGTATAACATGTACATGTACATTGAAATTGAAATGTTACTATTTACACCTGCTCTTACTCGCCATGTTATATAGGGGTACTACCCCTAACTCAGTCAGGGTGTGGAAAGTCGGAAACATGAAAATTTCGCAAATGCAATAAAAATGATCTTGGTGGTGTTGTATTACTATTCCGACACCAGACAATGGTTTTCAAGCGCAATCACTGATCGAAATAATTATACATGACATGTGATGTGAATGTGTATGTGAATAGTGCGAATGGTCGATCAGGGTGCTTGGTACCTGTGTGGTTGCGCTACAGAATTGAGCTGTGCTATTCAGATTGTAGCGTTGAAGCGTGTATAGTGTCTGGTTCTCCTGTCTAGGGGCGGTGGGATTGAGCTATACTGCTCGGGTTAAGCCTGAGCTAGGCGATGTCTGACTCTCCTGTTAAACGAGATTAAACTGTACTGTTTGGATTGTCATATGACAGTCTGGATGGTGTCTGGTTCTCCTGAAAAGCAATGTAAAATTACCCTGACTCACAAGGGTATATTATATAAATACAATGATTAACTGTGATCAACCATAGAATATCAAAGTATTTTAGGAGGCATCTGAATCACTTGTCAGAAATCAGTCTTCAATCTATTATCTCATTGTTCATAACTTTTGAGTGGATAAATATTTTTCAATGAGGTTTCCTTTTTGTTACTTATCTAATGAAGTGCTATTCAATGATGTATAACATGTACATGTACATTGAAATTTAAATGTTACTATTTACACCTGCTCTTACTCGCCATGTTATATAGGGGTACTACCCCTAACTCAGTCAGGGTGTGGAAAGTCGGAAACATGAAAATTTCGCAAATGCAATAAAAATGATCTTGGTGGTGTTGTATTACTATTCCGACACCAGACAATGGTTTTCAAGCGCAATCACTGATCGAAATAATTATACATGACATGTGATGTGAATGTGTATGTGAATAGTGCGAATGGTCGATCAGGGTGCTTGGTACCTGTGTGGTTGCGCTACAGAATTGAGCTGTGCTATTCAGATTGTAGCGTTGAAGCGTGTATAGTGTCTGGTTCTCCTGTCTAGGGGCGGTGGGATTGAGCTATACTGCTCGGGTTAAGCCTGAGCTAGGCGATGTCTGACTCTCCTGTTAAACGAGATTAAACTGTACTGTTTGGATTGTCATATGACAGTCTGGATGGTGTCTGGTTCTCCTGAAAAGCAATGTAAAATTACCCTGACTCACAAGGGTATATTATATAAATACAATGATTAACTGTGATCAACCATAGAATATCAAAGTATTTTAGGAGGCATCTGAATCACTTGTCAGAAATCAGTCTTCAAACTATTATCTCATTGTTCATAACTTTTGAGTGGATAAATATTTTTCAATGAGGTTTCCTTTTTGTTACTTATCTAATGAAGTGCTATTCAATGATGTATAACATGTACATGTACATTGAAATTGAAATGTTACTATTTACACCTGCTCTTACTCGCCATGTTATATAGGGGTACTACCCCTAACTCAGTCAGGGTGTGGAAAGTCGGAAACATGAAAATTTCGCAAATGCAATAAAAATGATCTTGGTGGTGTTGTATTACTATTCCGACACCAGACAATGGTTTTCAAGCGCAATCACTGATCGAAATAATTATACATGACATGTGATGTGAATGTGTATGTGAATAGTGCGAATGGTCGATCAGGGTGCTTGGTACCTGTGTGGTTGCGCTACAGAATTGAGCTGTGCTATTCAGATTGTAGCGTTGAAGCGTGTATAGTGTCTGGTTCTCCTGTCTAGGGGCGGTGGGATTGAGCTATACTGCTCGGGTTGAGCCTGAGCTAGGCGATGTCTGACTCTCCTGTTAAACGAGATTAAACTGTACTGTTTGGATTGTCATATGACAGTCTGGATGGTGTCTGGTTCTCCTGAAAAGCAATGTAAAATTACCCTGACTCACAAGGGTATATTATATAAATACAATGATTAACTGTGATCAACCATAGAATATCAAAGTATTTTAGGAGGCATCTGAATCACTTGTCAGAAATCAGTCTTCAAACTATTATCTCATTGTTCATAACTTTTGAGTGGATAAATATTTTTCAATGAGGTTTCCTTTTTGTTACTTATCTAATGAAGTGCTATTCAATGATGTATAACATGTACATGTACATTGAAATTTAAATGTTACTATTTACACCTGCTCTTACTCGCCATGTTATATAGGGGTACTACCCCTAACTCAGTCAGGGTGTGGAAAGTCGGAAACATGAAAATTTCGCAAATGCAATAAAAATGATCTTGGTGGTGTTGTATTACTATTCCGACACCAGACAATGGTTTTCAAGCGCAATCACTGATCGAAATAATTATACATGACATGTGATGTGAATGTGTATGTGAATAGTGCGAATGGTCGATCAGGGTGCTTGGTACCTGTGTGGTTGCGCTACAGAATTGAGCTGTGCTATTCAGATTGTAGCGTTGAAGCGTGTATAGTGTCTGGTTCTCCTGTCTAGGGGCGGTGGGATTGAGCTATACTGCTCGGGTTAAGCCTGAGCTAGGCGATGTCTGACTCTCCTGTTAAACGAGATTAAACTGTACTGTTTGGATTGTCATATGACAGTCTGGATGGTGTCTGGTTCTCCTGAAAAGCAATGTAAAATTACCCTGACTCACAACTGTATTGT
This sequence comes from Schistosoma mansoni, assembly GCF_000237925.1. Lineage (NCBI taxonomy): Eukaryota > Metazoa > Platyhelminthes > Trematoda > Strigeidida > Schistosomatidae > Schistosoma > Schistosoma mansoni. The sequence goes on along the minus strand of NW_017386008.1, from coordinate 1,483,768 downwards.
AGGGTCACTGAATATCGAACAGATCACTGATCCCTGTCAAGGTCGAGGATAGTCAACGCGCACAAACCAATCGTACGCCATGGACTGGCCCACGCGGCAGTGGTTATTCTTTCACTTCTGTACTTCCGTAGTTGTACCTTAACTAATATATTCTTGTCATAACGTCCTTTGTGTTGTACAGTCTCCATAGCATCTATTATCCTTTGATGCGTCGATGGTTCAATCCACGTAAGGGCTGGTCGCGAGGTGTGACTTCAGCGTTAGTTGGTTCGTCCCCATTCTCGTCTAACTATAGTAGGCCCCCAATCATTTCGACATAGATCATCATCGTAGACGATCTTACACTGGTGAGCAAGACTTCGACTAACGCAACCTATCATTATGTTCTTTTTTTTTTACATTTTGTACTTATTATTTTCCATTTTTAACTTCGGCTATCTTTATCAGTTTCTGTGAACATTCGTTGCTTCATATCAATGTTGATTAGTATTTCAACTGAAATAATTAGTTCAATCGATAGAACTAACCAATCAACTGCGACTGTAATCGACTATCGTGTTTCTTTAACAAGCATTAGCAGCATGTAAATGCTCCTGTGTAATATGTCTGTTAAAATATCAACCACTCGTAAGTATGGCCTCAAGGCAACACGTACGCATATCTGTTTGCAACTTATCCACTTGTATAACCAATACAGGATAAACTGCCGATTATTAAATTCATCTTTCTGCTTATTCACTGTCAACTAACTACTATCAAAAACTATCTACTAGAATATTTTACTTTCTTGACCACTGCCTGCCTAATTTCCAATTGCTGAGCTCCATGGCGAATCAGAGGATACAAATGCTAGAAATTTACGGTGAGTTTGAACTATAAATTTCCTGCAATGTTAGATCTTGTTTAAACTTCGTCAGGCAATTCTACGTGTTCAACCTAAATTAGACTTATTCCAATTCAGTCTACAACGTTTCGTTAATCTACGAAGTTAATCCACAAATTTCAATTACTTTGGAGCAAGAGTAATCCAGGCGAGTTTCATAATTGAGTTAGTTAATTTCGTATAATGTTTATAATGTCTAACATTTTGCGGCTACTTTCACCTAGAGTAGTCATACATTCTGTCACTGCCGTCAAATGTTAGTCGAAACTACTTACATTTATGACTTGTAAGTCAACATACTCCGAAAAAACGTATTTCATATACACGAGCAATCTTAGTCCATGTCTTAATGAGACACTTCGTCGTACTTGATGTCACTTAGAGCTAGATAATATGCTTTTTTACGAAACGATCACGTTATCTAAACCTAAACTTTAGTTACATTGGTGGTTACCATTTAAATTAATGTTTACTATGCGCTTTTTTTGTTTGCTGTTATCTCATACAGTAAATCATGACTCGATTTCCTTATTGCACGAAAGTCACTTTAATTCCGTCTTCGGCTTATTCACATGCAATACGGGTTTGGAAAATATCTAAACGTCTTCTGAAATTCTCCACAAACCCCACGATAGTCTTCGTACATGTTTGATACTGCACATCCAATTGCTACATAAACAATGCCCAAACGAACGTTCAGTACAATTGTCAGTATACGAGATGATGTTACTTCGATGTGACATTACAACACCTCCGAACTATTGTAGTTATTCAACTTCGACGTCGTATTTTTTCATATTATGAAGTATTGTTTCCGCGTGGCTGTTATCTAACAGATGATTTCGGTACATCAATCGGCTGTTCAACTACTCGACGATCTAAAGCCTGTCCAGTTCAATTGGTGGTTTGACGACACTCATTCACGCGAATCATCGGTTTACGCAGTCGAGCGCATCTCCTGCAAACTGACAACGATATTGTCGTCTCGACCCCAACACTGACAGCATTTTTCACCGATATCATTGACATGAGTCCAGAGTGACACTCTTGGTTTCTTATATTTTCGACATTTTTCGGTTCACTCATCAAACACGTGTGCAGCACCCACCGTTTATCATCTTTCAGAGATTTCATCGTGCCACCTTTCGTTCTCGATCTGTATTTCTTCGACCCTTATCGATTTTCACAGCAGTTATCAGTTTTTCCAAACTGGCTGCAAATTGATCAGAAGCTTCGCACATGGAAACTACGACTTATCTTCACGGTTATAATTCTGTACTTACAGTTAGTCTGTTAAATATAGATATAACTAGAAATCGACGCTTACGAACAGTTGTCAGCGACACTTACTGACTTTCTACTTTGTACCAAGGGCAGTACAAACATCGGCACCGATTGATAACACACTTATCGTACTATCACTGTGACATCACTACTCTTGCGACAAACTTACTTTTTCTCACCTGAGGAACTCAACCACTTGTCAGAGCTATATTTTTCAACGCGACTTGATAAAACTCCAAAATGTTTCTTTTTCTATTATTTCTATGGTTGATCGCTTAACATTCAACCAACGTCCTTGTTACGTGTTATTACTCGTTGTTTCCCCGATCAGTTTCTGCAGCCTCCTTTCCATTTCTTTTACAGCTCGGCAATACCCGGAGGATTCATATTAATCGTCTGGCAACCTCCGGCGCGCGACTACTCCCAACATGTTTGGTATCGACTCAAACGGCCGTTGAATCTGGTGGGGGAGTATTGTAGGGTCACTGAATATCGAACAGATCACTGATCCCTGTCAAGGTCGAGGATAGTCAACGCGCACAAACCAATCGTACGCCATGGACTGGCCCACGCGGCAGTGGTTATTCTTTCACTTCTGTACTTCCGTAGTTGTACCTTAACTAATATATTCTTGTCATAACGTCCTTTGTGTTGTACAGTCTCCATAGCATCTATTATCCTTTGATGCGTCGATGGTTCAATCCACGTAAGGGCTGGTCGCGAGGTGTGACTTCAGCGTTAGTTGGTTCGTCCCCATTCTCGTCTAACTATAGTAGGCCCCCAATCATTTCGACATAGATCATCAACGTAGACGATCTTACAGTATATTATATAAATACAATGATTAACTGTGATCAACCATAGAATATCAAAGTATTTTAGGAGGCATCTGAATCACTTGTCAGAAATCAGTCTTCAATCTATTATCTCATTGTTCATAACTTTTGAGTGGATAAATATTTTTCAATGAGGTTTCCTTTTTGTTACTTATCTAATGAAGTGCTATTCAATGATGTATAACATGTACATGTACATTGAAATTGAAATGTTACTATTTACACCTGCTCTTACTCGCCATGTTATATAGGGGTACTACCCCTAACTCAGTCAGGGTGTGGAAAGTCGGAAACATGAAAATTTCGCAAATGCAATAAAAATGATCTTGGTGGTGTTGTATTACTATTCCGACACCAGACAATGGTTTTCAAGCGCAATCACTGATCGAAATAATTATACATGACATGTGATGTGAATGTGTATGTGAATAGTGCGAATGGTCGATCAGGGTGCTTGGTACCTGTGTGGTTGCGCTACAGAATTGAGCTGTGCTATTCAGATTGTAGCGTTGAAGCGTGTATAGTGTCTGGTTCTCCTGTCTAGGGGCGGTGGGATTGAGCTATACTGCTCGGGTTAAGCCTGAGCTAGGCGATGTCTGACTCTCCTGTTAAACGAGATTAAACTGTACTGTTTGGATTGTCATATGACAGTCTGGATGGTGTCTGGTTCTCCTGAAAAGCAATGTAAAATTACCCTGACTCACAAGGGTATATTATATAAATACAATGATTAACTGTGATCAACCATAGAATATCAAAGTATGTAACAAAATGTTTTCGATAACTATCATTCCTTGTATGCTTATACCTTCACTACATATTGAGCAGGGACATTCAATTCTAAGCTACAATGACTTCAATATGATTAGGATATTCAGTTGAATGAGACAACACCAATTTCGTCATAGAATAACGATGTTTGAAGAGTATTTGACAGTCAGAGAACACTAGTGATTTATAAGAACTCTCTACTATTCTATACGCTATTGTAATAAGCCGACTGATAACACCTGAATGGCTTGTGATACACTCTGATAGTCCTGCATTTATCAATTCGAAGTCAGGCGAACAAAGTGAGTACAATAACACGTATTGTTTTCTGGATTCAAATCATGCGAAGGAATAATGCGTGAAAAAATCATCACTTGTGGGAAAACTCCAGACAACTCTGAAAAAGAATCCATCCTCACAAGTGTTTAGTATTCGCTGAAAAACGGACCACTATATTCAGTATGAATTCTCTGCAAACTCTGCAAATATTGAGATCATCTGGATAAACGTCAGCACATTCAGGGACTATATCATGGATCAATTTATGAAATGTGGCTGTACAACAACTTAATCCGAATGAAAGGTAGTAGCATTTGGGGAGACCACAAAGTGTGTTAGTCGTTCTTAAACCTGATTGAAGTTTATCTAAAAAAATCTGCACACAGTCGTTCCTTAAATCAGCTTCGCGTAACACTTTCATGTCACCTAACACAAGCAACCACGAAATGTTCAATCAAAGTATCTAAATTTCCGTTTGAGGCTAATGGAGACAAGTCTTTTTTGTACTCTTCTAAATACGAAGTTCTAAACAAAATAACTGACGGCATGCTGCCTGTATCAACAATCAAAAGAGGTATAAAAATCGCTCTTGCATGTGGAAAGTATCTTCCAAAATGGGAGATAAAAATGATATATGATCTTCAGAAGCTGCGATCGTATTACGATATAATGACGGGGTAAGCTATTATTATCATTTGCGAGTTCAACAGAAGTCCAACATACCAACATAGTCCAGTGATGTAAACTCTTGTAAAACAAATACAAGTTTATATTGCATGAAAACAATCACATAAACACTGCAAACCATATTTTATATTTCACCAACAAAATTATATCAGTAACTACGCGAACAAACGCAAAAGTCGTACGTTGTTCGACAAAAAATCTACAATTTACTGAAATGGTTAACTAAATATAAAGTGTTTTTAATAAACTACAAAATGAAGACAACAGAATAAGCATGATGAACACAAGCGATAAGTCTTTCGGAGTGGGATGGCATACATTTCTTTTTTCTGTGCAACCATAGCTCGTGCACACAATCAAGGAAGATATAAGTTAAGGTATGACGATGGCAAGGTATGATGTCATTCTCTTTGTCCATTGCCTTCATTCCTTTCTGTTATCATATTCTGAAATAGCAAAACAGTACAATAATTACTAAGTATTAAATAGATTACCACAAGGTTTCCATGATGAACAACATCTGGACGCATCTTTTCAATGACGGTTTCAATAAAGCAATCCATACAGGATACACAATTCTTAACAAGGAATCAGAAATACTTGTTTTGAATATCAACTATAAGAGTCAACGACCTTTTACTTATAGTTCAAACACGAAAAATAATTTCCGACAGATTACGCTTCCTCAGTTAAACTGATTTCATTGATATTTTGTAACAATTCACACAGATATTCAATTTCAGATTGGACATCGAGAATCACTGTACATTCTATAAGCTGGAAAATTAACATGTTTCCAGACATCAGTGTCAAACATCGACTTCATTCATTAATGAATGTCCACATGGAAGCAAAGCAATGTACTGATATCTGATTAAATATCGTCAACGTATAAAATGCTTTGATTTACGCACCGACGGAGCAATATAAATCACTACTTATTCTCAGCAATAATATGTTCTCTCAAGTAAATGGATTTACAATGTGGACTGTAGTAACATTAAAAACAACCTGTGATGTCTGACAATTACTTACTCCAATCTGGCAACCATTTACTTTGAAGTCGTGATTATCCTTATTATTGTCGACGATGCACCTGTTCGCCCTCTCACACCAAAAACACCTTGTATTCGATGTTGCTGAGCTTTGACATGTTTCGATGGAATTGTGTATTGCACAATCTTCAATGAAAAGAATACGGTGATTGCATTTCAAGTTATCAAACAAACATTAAGTAAATAACAATACACATAACTATAACCCAATCATATAATGGTGATTTCGGTGACTATTTCATTCATTAATAATTTGTCATCACATTGCGCAATGCAAAATTCAGAACAACTCCAATGTCATTCACATTTCACGACATTATGTTGTAATTGAATGAAACTACGTTGAATGTTCAACAATCAGTTTTGAAGGACGGTTCAGTTGATACCGCTTCTACATATCCAAAGGTTAGAATTACGTATAAAAATGGGTATTTGCGATTAGGTGCATGACAGTCAGCTATTATCACACAGAAAATCCATTTTCAATTATGTTAACTCCATCAAACCACGAAGGAAGAGTGACATTGCTTTTCAATTCATGTTTCACGCGTAGTATCGGTTTATATGTTAAGCCCATATACTTTATTCTACCTACTGGCCAAGCCAATTCACCTATACATTGAGTCATACTTTGATCTCGTTAATTATTCGCTTATTTACCTTGACTATATTTTTATATGAGCGTATATGTATGCACACTTCGTATTTTATTCATCATATATCTGTCATTCATTTTTGTTTGACTATAAATAATAATTAACACTTGCTTAGAATGAGTTGGCTTCCCCGCCATCTTCTATAAGCATTATTTTCGCTTCACTCTCGAGTTGGCTTACCAGCCATCTCCAATGCGTCTTATTTGTGCTTCGCTCGCTAACGTATGCTCATGTGCTCATTGCTTTATGGTCAACACACACATAGTCAATACACAACCAACTAACCAACTTATATCATCTCATCCATCGTTTCGTGAGATTGCGTTTGAGTATATTTAATGGAAGCGCGGACATCTTTAGCCTTTCAAAATGTGTACTTAATCATTTTATACACTCAACAGCGAACTAATGTGTAGTGTAACGTCAGTTGAAACTGATGATTGGATGTCCATGAATCACTGACTGAAATCACACATGAAATTTCCAATTTTATGAAACAGAAGTGATGCATTCAAGTGCAAAAATAGTCAACTCTGATAAAATATGGTTAAACATACCACCGGAAACTTCATACTCCACCAATGTTCCATTTTTGACCCATTTTTTGTCGACGACAATTTCAACATCTCTTACACCTTATGTAACAAAATGTACAGAAGAAGACACATAAAATTTCGATTCCCATTTTCAGTATAACAAGTAGTTAAATAAATACAAAAGTAATCTCAAAATTTTCATCCGAACTTTTGCAATGAAGATACCTGTACATCTTAGTCATATTACACAAAATATCAGGTTAGAAAGACATGGATCGTCAAATTCATTGTTGGTGGAATGTTGCATAGAGAACCGTAGCAACACCATAACGATTTTATCACCACAGCTCAAATCTTCTTTGTGTTAGTAACAAGGATAACAGTCGTTGAAATGGAGACACAGATACTTCATTTCAATTCAGATAATTTTAGTGTTCTACAGATCAAAAGACCTAATCTCAAACACAAGGCTTTTTTGTAATGAAATTCCATTATGACTTTATCACAAGTGATACTGCAGTTTTGGTTCATGACGTGTAAACCCCTGATTGAAATTGAATTTCTAATAAACAGTAAGGTTTGAACAGTGAGATTACGAAAGTTATTCCGATTTCATTTCACACAATTTTCTTCAACACTTCGATTGATTTATTTTACACACGAAATAAGTGATAGATATAGAATATGAAAACAACATATATATGATCACTATGATAGATTACAGTCAATTTTTGTGTTGGCATAATGAGAATCAGGTACAAGTAGAAGGAAACATTTAGCAAACAGATGATTGTTTATGTAGGTCAGTGCGGATCAGAATAAAAATAGCATTTGTTACCTCCTCCTTCACACAAAAAGAAACCGACAAATTGTAATTGATAGTTTTCATATCCCCAAGGTACCTGAAAATAAGTAATGGAATTCTGAGTCAAGGTTTGTCCACACACAGCCACCCCTCTCAATACCAAATAATCATTGAAGTAATGTGTTGTCGATCGCACTATCTTCTCCAAAGACAGCTAGTCGCACAGAAGCATACTGCTCCCACAAGTTTTCTTAGAAATATGCTCCATCTAGTCTACAAAGGTATTCTGACTACCTTCAGTTGTCAACTTCAGTGAAATTAGATGAATGATCTATCTATCATGGAATAACGCGACACATTGTAGGATGAATATACACGTCCGTTGATAGAAATATGGTTCTGAATAACTACAATGTTGCTACACGTGAATTTGTTGTCATTTAGTGCAATTGTGTCGATGTGCTTACTTCCATCCATTACTGTTCGTATCCTATTAGAATTCTTTCCACAATATGTCCTAATTGCCCCGAACCAGTCAAAACCGATTCCGTTGAAGACACATGAAATCTTTCATCTGTCCAGGCCTTTACATTTATCCATCATCTATTGTATTCCAAATGTGTGGGTAACTTACTATTCATATTCGAATAGCCATACGCTGAGAAACAATCAATATATTGATAATAAATCACTCAGAATATTCGACAGTGAACTTTTAAAACAGCTGATCTTCAGAAGACGTAGAAAAGCCTGACAGAATATGACTGTTCTCGTACAGAACTCTAACATACACTGTTTCTCTTTAATCGGTGCGAAGACATAAGTATTCCATCAGATATCACATCACTTCTTATTATTCAGTAACTTAAAAAAAATCTAGAAATAAAGTGTGTCACTCAGGTCATATTTATAGTGTTGTACAGTCTGTGTGCCCATTTCAAATTGATGATCTCTTTCAATCGTATCTTGTTACATTCTACAATATTGATGGTCACGAGATGGAATAATCTGAAGTACTTCAAATAAAACTATATTCCTATTGAATTGTACAACTTACGTAATCGTAATAGAAGGATATTGTTCCATTTGAGTGTATCAGAGTGGTTGTCTTGAATGTACCGTCTGTAAATTAAAGATTTTGTTTAAAAAATGAACTTGATGGCATAATTGATCAGGCAACACATTGGTATATCAGTTTTTGGTAAAGATGAATAAAGCATTAGCTGCGCATTATTTGTTTTAGTGGTTTCATAATTCTAATCAATAATATTTAAGAATGATTATTTGGTGAGTAACACAAGTTTACTTCCTTTGAAACACTGACTTCTATTCATGTTCCACTGAAGCCTCTTGATAAAAATGTATCTCTGAAAGTGAAATGAGATTATGACTTAATTTATCCATTATGATCTATCTATTACTCATCCAATCTAGTATGCTGCCCTATATGTCGACTGTTCTTTCAATTTCAAACAATGTGTTCAAACAATCAGTGGATTCTACATTTAGTTTCCTCTTAATTTTCTAAGATCGTCACGCTTTATTACTTCTGTCGCGTTTTGAAAAGACTTCAAATACGGAAAATTGAAAAGAGGCATGTGTGACTAATCAAAATGAATGATGATGTAAGTGTTCATATCGCACATGTGATAAATAAATCGTATTACTGATTGCTTAACGAATCTATCACCTGATACATGAAAAGTCCATTTGAGAGCCAACAAGTTCCCTAAAATGATGAAAACAAAGGAATTGTGTTAATATATCTGTAAAAAAATATCCACTTCCTTTAATAAACATACATTTCAACACATAATGAGTTTGGACACGAGTTATCATCTTCCCTCCAAGTTTCTGGTGAACCGGTCCGATTAAATGGAAGTTTCAAGGGTCCTTATTATCATTTCAGCAATATAATGAATGCGTCAATTCAATAAACTGAGAAGATTATTTCACTTATGAATAGTTGTTTTTCAAAAGTTTTGCCAAACTAAGAGTCTGTTAATATCTATCCAAACATACACATATAAAGTAATTCCCTGAGCTTTTGTTATTCTTATGAAACTGTGTTCCCTCTATTGAACTGATTTTTACACAGAAATGCTACTCAAATGTCATCAACTCCATTAACTGAACAGCATGAATGAACTTCATTGTGATGTTCTTGGTGTTCTATTTTGAATCAATGTTGATGCACTAGCGGACTGTTCATGGTCGTTCGTTGATTCAATGTTTCGAGAAGGGCATGAGTTCAAATTTCATGGTCCTACGAATAAGGCAATCAAGAAGTTGTTCAATATCCAACTGTCTACAAACAGTGACTTAGAGACAATAAACTTTCAAGAACTAAGCAAGTGATACGAAAAATTTTAAAGACATCAAGTATAGTATAAAAGTTCATAGGCTTCAATAATCCAAACTGTTTACTCGCACAACATCGTTTATTGTTGTAGCCGTGATCAGTTTGATTCACTGAATCTACCAAGAAGTGTGGTAGTGATAAGACATCTGTTTTATAGTGGTTTAAACAGACTGGACAGTAAGTAATTTTTACTATAGCAATTACATCAACCGACTTATCGTTTCTAATCAATCAATGTGCGTCTATTTTGAAGTAAATAAATGTTTTGTCTAATATTTGGACTTGAAAGTAATGAATACTCGTCGCGAACATAATTGAAGTCAGGCAATCACACAAACAAAGTAATCACTATGTACTGAACAGCTCTCATGAAATAATCAAGCCAAATATTGAAGCATTTATGCAAAATAAAAAAATGAGAATAAAAAAACAAACAAAATACCACTGAATAGTAGTAGAACTCACCAACAATCGAAATGTGACATTCAGACGGAACAAAGCCACTTATAAAATGGTTAATTGTTCCTATATACCCATGTCCATACATTCTTATTAAACCTGTGTTTATCGAATGAAAAGATGCAAATTGATTGATAATTTTCAGTGAATGAATGAAAGGTTTTGAAATTAACTCCAGACTAAAATGAATTGCATGAATCGTAATACGTTTACTGTAAGGCGTCAAACTATTTATAACTTGAAGAAAATAAGATATCGGTAGAAGTTTTGAATGTTACAAATAAACATCAAATTGATTTTCTGATGGACTTAAAGCAACCTTGATTCGTGGAATGAAATGTGAATACACAAAACTGAGTAGATATCTTAGTTCAAAGAAAATCATTCTCTTACCCTCATCGGTCATTTCGACTCTAGTGACATTAGCGCCGTAAAATTGTAAAGGGAAATCTGGAATCCATCCCTGAAAATACGCAAACATATGGATTAGTAACTCCATTGTAAAATTTAGTTGACTTACCTGATCACCAAACAATTGCTCAAACGTTCCATTAACAATTGGAGAGGTCTGGTTCAGGCGAATCATGCGAGAATAATAATAGTATTGAATCTGAATATCTGTATAAAAACCTGACTGATAACTTACATATTCGTGAGATTCGCCTTCAAAAACTAGTCTACCGTCTCTTTCCGAATCAATTTTGTTGCAAGCATGTTCAGGATTGAAGACCTCTAAAGTCAAGCTGACGACCAAATTGAAGAGAATAAGCTGAGCAGACGAAGTCATATATCTAAAATGGTTCAGATGATGAAACGGCCTCATTTCATTAAAACAAATTGACATTCATAAAATACACTCATTAACCTTAACTGTACAGTCAACACTCACCTCATCTTCTGGAAAACGTTAATAATGGTTGTTAGAACGTGTCGAGTTTATATAGACTTTAAAGGCGTGTTTATTTCTTTCTGATTGGATGATTCAAAGTGACCAGTGGGACGATCAAAATTCATGAAATCGTATGATCATTGTTAACGAATCATCGTTGAAGATGATCTCATCGTTATGTAATGTTTTTCTACCTATTGAGGTATATAGACTACCAATTATACCTCGTTTGGTGAAAGAAGTTAAACCTATTTATGTTTTGTTGATATTCGCCCAAATAATATCTTGTTACTATGAGATTAAATTGTGCACCTTTGAAAGATCTTGACAATAACCAAACTATTGTTTTCTTGAGTATGAAATTCTGTTATCAAAAGAAAGTTTGTTGCATGATTTCTCGAAATCGTCTTCAATTGTCAAAAAAATGTACCACGAATAAGTATCCAGGCATCAAATAACCATAAAACATTATTGTTTTAATTATTATCGTTGATGGTAGTAGCAGTATCGTCTGTGAACAATGTAGCACAGTAACTGGAATTTGATAAGAATTTGACTGAATGTTAGTTAAGTTGGTCTTATTCATGGAACTACTGTTTGTCGAATAAGAAGCCAAACTCATGAATCCATTGCTGCCAATGAAAAAACATGTATCACGTTCTATTGGTCTTCTCCAATTCATCAAACGTATCGCAATTATCGAAGTAGATAGTTCGCACAATGAAGCAAATCAGAAATGAATGGTGAACAACTCAATCTAGACCAGCACACAACAATGTGAGCACAGCCGAACATATGGTATTCGGAATTCGAAATCACGCAGTCACCAAATACAAGTTCATGCAAACACCACCAACCCGAAATTCATATGCTTATAGGAATAGGATTTCGAATATAGAGAATTCTGTTTGATTTACCTGATCCCACTTAACATAACATCAACTTCTGTCATTTCTGCTACTTCCTATAAAATTCTCAAAGTAGAATGGATTATCTTTTTTAAGCCGTGTTCATTATTGGAGTGTTTAATTGAACAAACATATTTCTGTTGACCTCAGGTGTTTACAGAAATATCAATGATTTGACTTTGTCCTTGTCTATCACCTCATTCTATCTCATTAACCAAATCGTATGATATTCTTTAGTCTCTGTCCTGTATAATGATCTTAATATGAATCTTGTTTAGATAAAACTTATAGCATTTCTAAAATAAGTTGTTGTTCATTTGACTAACAGTCATCTACGCATGCCATTTAGATTACGGAATACTGTCCAAACTTTACAAAGGTTTATGGACAGCATGACAAGTGACTTAAATTTTGTTCACGTCTCTAATGATGATCCGATCATCGCATCATCAAACGTAGATAAACATAGTCAGCATCAAACACCACTATTTCATCGCATTTCGGATAATGGAATAACACTCAACCCCGACAACTGTGAACTTGGCAAACAGGAAATAAAATTCTTAGATTACAGTGTTAAGCAAGAGGGTAGTTTATCTTGTGAGGACGAAGTACGTGTGATAATGGAGTACCATATGGCCTCATATAGCCACGCGAATATGTAGCCTCTGTCAGGGAAGTCCTACTCACTGCCTTCTCGTGGCAGGGGTGTTGTTCACAAAAGTGAGAAGACGAAAAGCGAATGTCCGGCGCTTTAACCGGGTTGATGGATGTGGAGGATCCACCTAGGGGAGTTGGTAAACCCTGATTCCAAACCAATGGTGCACACGGGCTCCAGTATCCTGAAGGAACGAATGGCGTATGAACCAACTGTTGGTCACCGGCTACCATGGGACTGCATCTCCTTACGATGCTCCACTGCCTTGTGGACTAGACCTTTAGGTCAAAGGCTCGGGGTGTGGCCTCCTAAGAAAACCATTTGCTTCAGTCTGGGCACCTGGGCAGTATCACAGCCCTCACACAAATCGAAAGAGAATTGTGAGGCGCATATTTATCTGGTGCTTCCTCGTACCAATATTTATGTGTTTAAATAAATAAAAAATAATAGTATGGTCACAATAAACGTCAGACACCTAAGTACACTAGGTGGATCCCGGCAAAAGAGCTTGGTCGAGATATAGCAATATGTTATACGATATAAGAAAGCGTTTTCGATAACTTTCATTCCTCCTATGCTTATAACTTCACTCCACATTGGGTAGATACATTCATATCTAAACTGAAATGACTTCAAATCGATCAGAATATTCATTTGAGTGAAACAACATCGATTTCATCATAGAATATTATTGTTTTGAAGACATTTGACTGTCGAATGGTACTAACGGTTGATGAGAACTGTTCAATTTCTTTAACGCAACAGCAAAAAGCCCACTTGTAACACCTTAATGGCTTGTGATGCACTCTGGTAGTCCTGCATATATCAGTACGAAGTCAAAAAAACACAATCACTTAATTTAGACGTATTTTGTTTGAAATTCAAACCATACAAAGAAATAATGGTGCACAAAAATTCATCACTTATGAAAATACCCTGAACAATACAGACAGAGAATCGATTATCACAGGTGCTTAGTATTCGCTGAGAAACGAACCACTATATTGAACTGTCTCCTACTCCTCAGACGATACTGTTCACTGAGTGCATTTTGAACGATGGTTTTTCGACCTACGACGATTAACAACTAACCGTTTTGCGAAATATATATGAGTGCATCTCAGGTCTCTAATATGTAATCTGTGTCAAAGATTAAATTCCCTGGACACCGAAATCCGCACTACGACGATCAGATTTACAAAATAATACTGGACAAGCTGCATTATGATTCAGGCAGAAAATAACATCAAGTGTAGTGGATAATCTATCACGCTTGGCAAAATACACTGGAAATATGCGTTTCAGATCCGAATTTCATCTTTATTTATAGTACATAGTACGTATCGCAATTATCGAAGTAGATAGTTCGCACAATGAAGCAAATCAGAAATGAATGGTGAACAACTCAATCTAGACCAGCACACAACAATGTGAGCACAGCCGAACATATGGTATTCGGAATTCGAAATCACGCAGTCACCAAATACAAGTTCATGCAAACACCACCAACCCGAAATTCATATGCTTATAGGAATAGGATTTCGAATATAGAGAATTCTGTTTGATTTACCTGATCCCACTTAACATAACATCAACTTCTGTCATTTCTGCTACTTCCTATAAAATTCTCAAAGTAGAATGGATTATCTTTTTTAAGCCGTGTTCATTATTGGAGTGTTTAATTGAACAAACATATTTCTGTTGACCTCAGGTGTTTACAGAAATATCAATGATTTGACTTTGTCCTTGTCTATCACCTCATTCTATCTCATTAACCAAATCGTATGATATTCTTTAGTCTCTGTCCTGTATAATGATCTTAATATGAATCTTGTTTAGATAAAACTTATAGCATTTCTAAAATAAGTTGTTGTTCATTTGACTAACAGTCATCTACGCATGCCATTTAGATTACGGAATACTGTCCAAACTTTACAAAGGTTTATGGACATCATGACAAGTGACTTAAATTTTGTTCACGTCTCTAATGATGATCCGATCATCGCATCATCAAACGTAGATAAACATAGTCAGCATCAAACACCACTATTTCATCGCATTTCGGATAATGGAATAACACTCAACCCCGACAACTGTGAACTTGGCAAACAGGAAATAAAATTCTTAGATTACAGTGTTAAGCAAGAGGGTAGTTTATCTTGTGAGGACGAAGTACGTGTGATAATGGAGTACCATATGGCCTCATATAGCCACGCGAATATGTAGCCTCTGTCAGGGAAGTCCTACTCACTGCCTTCTCGTGGCAGGGGTGTTGTTCACAAAAGTGAGAAGACGAAAAGCGAATGTCCGGCGCTTTAACCGGGTTGATGGATGTGGAGGATCCACCTAGGGGAGTTGGTAAACCCTGATTCCAAACCAATGGTGCACACGGGCTCCAGTATCCTGAAGGAACGAATGGCGTATGAACCAACTGTTGGTCACCGGCTACCATGGGACTGCATCTCCTTACGATGCTCCACTGCCTTGTGGACTAGACCTTTAGGTCAAAGGCTCGGGGTGTGGCCTCCTAAGAAAACCATTTGCTTCAGTCTGGGCACCTGGGCAGTATCACAGCCCTCACACAAATCGAAAGAGAATTGTGAGGCGCATATTTATCTGGTGCTTCCTCGTACCAATATTTATGTGTTTAAATAAATAAAAAATAATAGTATGGTCACAATAAACGTCAGACACCTAAGTACACTAGGTGGATCCCGGCAAAAGAGCTTGGTCGAGATATAGCAATATGTTATACGATATAAGAAAGCGTTTTCGATAACTTTCATTCCTCCTATGCTTATAACTTCACTCCACATTGGGTAGATACATTCATATCTAAACTGAAATGACTTCAAATCGATCAGAATATTCATTTGAGTGAAACAACATCGATTTCATCATAGAATATTATTGTTTTGAAGACATTTGACTGTCGAATGGTACTAACGGTTGATGAGAACTGTTCAATTTCTTTAACGCAACAGCAAAAAGCCCACTTGTAACACCTTAATGGCTTGTGATGCACTCTGGTAGTCCTGCATATATCAGTACGAAGTCAAAAAAAACACAATCACTTAATTTAGACGTATTTTGTTTGAAAATCAAACCATACAAAGAAATAATGGTGCACAAAAATTCATCACTTATGAAAATACCCTGAACAATACAGACAGAGAATCGATTATCACAGGTGCTTAGTATTCGCTGAGAAACGAACCACTATATTGAACTGTCTCCTACTCCTCAGACGATACTGTTCACTGAGTGCATTTTGAACGATGGTTTTTCGACCTACGACGATTAACAACTAACCGTTTTGCGAAATATATATGAGTGCATCTCAGGTCTCTAATATGTAATCTGTGTCAAAGATTAAATTCCCTGGACACCGAAATCCGCACTACGACGATCAGATTTACAAAATAATACTGGACAAGCTGCATTATGATTCAGGCAGAAAATAACATCAAGTGTAGTGGATAATCTATCACGCTTGGCAAAATACACTGGAAATATGCGTTTCAGATCCGAATTTCATCTTTATTTATAGTACATAGTACGTATCGCAATTATCGAAGTAGATAGTTCGCACAATGAAGCAAATCAGAAATGAATGGTGAACAACTCAATCTAGACCAGCACACAACAATGTGAGCACAGCCGAACATATGGTATTCGGAATTCGAAATCACGCAGTCACCAAATACAAGTTCATGCAAACACCACCAACCCGAAATTCATATGCTTATAGGAATAGGATTTCGAATATAGAGAATTCTGTTTGATTTACCTGATCCCACTTAACATAACATCAACTTCTGTCATTTCTGCTACTTCCTATAAAATTCTCAAAGTAGAATGGATTATCTTTTTTAAGCCGTGTTCATTATTGGAGTGTTTAATTGAACAAACATATTTCTGTTGACCTCAGGTGTTTACAGAAATATCAATGATTTGACTTTGT
Organism: Schistosoma mansoni; assembly: GCF_000237925.1. Lineage (NCBI taxonomy): Eukaryota > Metazoa > Platyhelminthes > Trematoda > Strigeidida > Schistosomatidae > Schistosoma > Schistosoma mansoni. The sequence continues at coordinate 1,466,736 of NW_017386008.1, read as the reverse complement.
CCTTGTCTATCACCTCATTCTATCTCATTAACCAAATCGTATGATATTCTTTAGTCTCTGTCCTGTATAATGATCTTAATATGAATCTTGTTTAGATAAAACTTATAGCATTTCTAAAATAAGTTGTTGTTCATTTGACTAACAGTCATCTACGCATGCCATTTAGATTACGGAATACTGTCCAAACTTTACAAAGGTTTATGGACAGCATGACAAGTGACTTAAATTTTGTTCACGTCTCTAATGATGATCCGATCATCGCATCATCAAACGTAGATAAACATAGTCAGCATCAAACACCACTATTTCATCGCATTTCGGATAATGGAATAACACTCAACCCCGACAACTGTGAACTTGGCAAACAGGAAATAAAATTCTTAGATTACAGTGTTAAGCAAGAGGGTAGTTTATCTTGTGAGGACGAAGTACGTGTGATAATGGAGTACCATATGGCCTCATATAGCCACGCGAATATGTAGCCTCTGTCAGGGAAGTCCTACTCACTGCCTTCTCGTGTCAGGGGTGTTGTTCACAAAAGTGAGAAGACGAAAAGCGAATGTCCGGCGCTTTAACCGGGTTGATGGATGTGGAGGATCCACCTAGGGGAGTTGGTAAACCCTGATTCCAAACCAATGGTGCACACGGGCTCCAGTATCCTGAAGGAACGAATGGCGTATTAACCAACTGTTGGTCACCGGCTACCATGGGACTGCATCTCCTTACGATGCTCCACTGCCTTGTGGACTAGACCTTTAGGTCAAAGGCTCGGGGTGTGGCCTCCTAAGAAAACCATTTGCTTCAGTCTGGGCACCTGGGCAGTATCACAGCCCTCACACAAATCGAATGAGATTTGTGAGGCGCATATTTATCTGGTGCTTCCTCTTACCAATATTTATGTGTTTAAATAAATAAAAAAATAATAGTATGGTCACAATAAACGTCAGAGACCTAAGTACACTAGGTGGATCCCGGCAAAAGAGCTTGGTCAAGATATAGCAATATGTTATACGATATAAGAAAGCGTTTTCGATAACTTTCATTCCTACTATGCTTATAACTACACTCCACATTGGGTAGATACATTCATTTCGAAACTGAAATGACTTCAAATCGATCAGAATATTCATTTGAGTGAAACAACATCGATTTCATCATAGAATATTATTGTTTTGAAGACATTTGACTGTCGAATGGTACTAACGGTTGATGAGAACTGTTCAATTTTTTTAACGCAACAGCAAAAAGCCAACTTGTAACACCTTAATGGCTTGTGATGCACTCTGGTAGTCCTGCATATATCAGTACGAAGTCAAAAAAACACAATCACTTAATTTAGACGTATTTTGTTTGAAATTCAAACCATACAAAGAAATAATGGTGCACAAAAATCATCACTTCTGAAAATACCCGGAACAATACAGACAGAGAATCGATTATCACAAGTGCTTAGTATTCGCTGAGAAACGAACCACTATATTGAACTGTCTCCTACTCCTCAGACGATACTGTTCATTGAGTGCATTTTGAACGATGGTTTTTCGACCTACGACGATTAACAACTAACCGTTTTGCGAAATATATATGAGTGCATCTCAGGTCTCTAATATGTAATCTGTGTCAAAGATTAAATTCCCTGGACACCGAAATCCGCACTACGACGATCAGATTTACAAAATAATACTGGACAAGCTGCATTATGATTAAGGCAGAAAATAACATCAGGCGTAGTGGATAATCTATCACGCTTGGCAAAATACACTGGAAATATGCGTTTCAGATTCGAATTTCATCTGTATTTATAGTACATAGTACGTATCGCAAGTATCGAAGTAGATAGTTTGCACAATGAAGCAAATCAGAAATGAATGGTGAACAACTCAATCTAGACCAGCACACAACAATGTGAGCACAGCCGAACATATGGTATTCGGAATTCGAAATCACGCAGTCACCAAATACAAGTTCATGCAAACACCACCAACCCGAAATTCATATGCTTATAGGAATAGGATTTCGAATATAGAGAATTCTGTTTGATTTACCTGATCCCACTTAACATAACATCAACTTCTGTCATTTCTGCTACTTCCTATAAAATTCTCAAAGTAGAATGGATTATCTTTTTTAAGCCGTGTTCATTATTGGAGTGTTTAATTGAACAAACATATTTCTGTTGACGTCAGGTGTTTACAGAAATATCAATGATTTGACTTTGTCCTTGTCTATCACCTCATTCTATCTCATTAACCAAATCGTATGATATTCTTTAGTCTCTGTCCTGTATAATGATCTTAATATGAATCTTGTTTAGATAAAACTTATAGCATTTCTAAAATAAGTTGTTGTTCATTTGACTAACAGTCATCTACGCATGCCATTTAGATTACGGAATACTGTCCAAACTTTACAAAGGTTTATGGACAGCATGACAAGTGACTTAAATTTTGTTCACGTCTCTAATGATGATCCGATCATCGCATCATCAAACGTAGATAAACATAGTCAGCATCAAACACCACTATTTCATCGCATTTCGGATAATGGAATAACACTCAACCCCGACAACTGTGAACTTGGCAAACAGGAAATAAAATTCTTAGATTACAGTGTTAAGCAAGAGGGTAGTTTATCTTGTGAGGACGAAGTACGTGTGATAATGGAGTACCATATGGCCTCATATAGCCACGCGAATATGTAGCCTCTGTCAGGGAAGTCCTACTCACTGCCTTCTCGTGGCAGGGGTGTTGTTCACAAAAGTGAGAAGACGAAAAGCGAATGTCCGGCGCTTTAACCGGGTTGATGGATGTGGAGGATCCACCTAGGGGAGTCGGTAAACCCTGATTCCAAACCAATGGTGCACACGGGCTCCAGTATCCTGAAGGAACGAATGGCGTATTAACCAACTGTTGGTCACCGGCTACCATGGGACTGCATCTCCTTACGATGCTCCACTGCCTTGTGGACTAGACCTTTAGGTCAAAGGCTCGGGGTGTGGCCTCCTAAGAAAACCATTTGCTTCAGTCTGGGCACCTGGGCAGTATCACAGCCCTCACACAAATCGAATGAGATTTGTGAGGCGCATATTTATCTGGTGCTTCCTCTTACCAATATTTATGTGTTTAAATAAATAAAAAAATAATAGTATGGTCACAATAAACGTCAGAGACCTAAGTACACTAGGTGGATCCCGGCAAAAGAGCTTGGTCAAGATATAGCAATATGTTATACGATATAAGAAAGCGTTTTCGATAACTTTCATTCCTACTATGCTTATAACTACACTCCACATTGGGTAGATACATTCATTTCGAAACTGAAATGACTTCAAATCGATCAGAATATTCATTTGAGTGAAACAACATCGATTTCATCATAGAATATTATTGTTTTGAAGACATTTGACTGTCGAATGGTACTAACGGTTGATGAGAACTGTTCAATTTTTTTAACGCAACAGCAAAAAGCCAACTTGTAACACCTTAATGGCTTGTGATGCACTCTGGTAGTCCTGCATATATCAGTACGAAGTCAAAAAAACACAATCACTTAATTTAGACGTATTTTGTTTGAAATTCAAACCATACAAAGAAATAATGGTGCACAAAAATCATCACTTCTGAAAATACCCGGAACAATACAGACAGAGAATCGATTATCACAAGTGCTTAGTATTCGCTGAGAAACGAACCACTATATTGAACTGTCTCCTACTCCTCAGACGATACTGTTCATTGAGTGCATTTTGAACGATGGTTTTTCGACCTACGACGATTAACAACTAACCGTTTTGCGAAATATATATGAGTGCATCTCAGGTCTCTAATATGTAATCTGTGTCAAAGATTAAATTCCCTGGACACCGAAATCCGCACTACGACGATCAGATTTACAAAATAATACTGGACAAGCTGCATTATGATTAAGGCAGAAAATAACATCAGGCGTAGTGGATAATCTATCACGCTTGGCAAAATACACTGGAAATATGCGTTTCAGATTCGAATTTCATCTGTATTTATAGTACATAGTACGTATCGCAAGTATCGAAGTAGATAGTTCGCACAATGAAGCAAATCAGAAATGAATGGTGAACAACTCAATCTAGACCAACACACAACAATGTGAGCACAGCCGAACATATGGTATTCGGAATTAGAAATCACGCAGTCACCAAATACAAGTTCATGCAAACACCACCAACCCGAAATTCATATGCTTATAGTAATAGGATTTCGAATATAGAGAATTCTGTTTGATTTACCCGATCCCACTTAACATAACATCAACTTCTGTCATTTCTGCTACTTCCCATAAAATTCTCAAACTAGAATGGATTACCTTTTTTAAGCCGTGTTCATTATTGGAGTGTTTAATTGAACAAACATATTTCTGTTGACCTCAGGTGTTTACAGAAATATCAATGATTTGACTTTGTCGTTGTTTATCACCTCATTCTATCTCATTAACCAAATCGTATGATATTCTTTAGTCTCTGTCCTGTATAATGATCTTAATATGAATCTTGTTTAGATAAAACTTATCGCATTTCTAAAATAAGTTGTTGTTCATTTGACTAACAGTCACCTACGCATGCCATTTAGATTACGGAATACTGTCCAAACTTTCCAAAGGTTTATGGACAGCATGACACGTGACTTAAATTTTGTTCACGTCTCTAATGATGATTCGATCATCGCATCATCAAACGTAGATAAACATAGTCAGCATCAAACACCACTATTTCATCGCATTTCGGATAATGGAATAACACTCAACCCCGACAACTGTGAACTTGGCAAACAGGAAATAAAATTCTTAGATTACAGTGTTAAGCAAGATGGTAGTTTATCTTGTGAGGACGAAGTACGTGTGATAATGAAGTACCATATGGCCTCATATAGCCACGCGAATATGTAGCCTCTGTCAGGGAAGTCCTACCCACTGCCTTCTCGTGGCAGGGGTGTTGTTCACAAAAGTGAGAAGACGAAAAGCGAATGTCCGGCGCTTTAACCGGGTTGATGGATGTGGAGGATCCACCTAGGGGAGTTGGTAAACCCTGATTCCAAACCAATGGTGCACACGGGCTCCAGTATCCTGAAGGAACAAATGGCGTATGAACCAACTGTTGGTCACCGGCTACCATGGGACTGCATCTCCTTACGATGCTCCACTGCCTTGTGGACTAGACCTTTAGGTCAAAGGCTCGGGGTGTGGCCTCCTAAGAAAACCATCCGCTTCAGTCTGGGCACCTGGGCAGTATCACAGCCCTCACACAAATCGAAAGAGAATTGTGAGGCGCATATTTATCTGGTGCTTCCTCGTACCAATATTTATGTGTTTAAATAAATAAAAAAATAATAGTATGGTCACAATAAACGTCAGACACCTAAGTACACTAGGTGGATCCCGGCAAAAGAGCTTGGTCGAGATATAGCAATATGTTATACGATATAAGAAAGCGTTTTCGATAACTTTCATTCCTTCTATGTTTATTACTTCACTCCACATTGGGTAGATACATTCATATCTAAACTGAAATGACTTCAAATCGATCAGAATATTCATTTCAGTGAAACAACATCGATTTCATCATAGAATATTATTGTTTTGAAGACATTTGACTGTCGAATGGTACTAACGGTTGATGAGAACTGTTCAATTTTTTTAACGCAACAGCAAAAAGCCCACTTGTAACACCTTAATGGCTTGTGATGCACTCTGGTAGTCCTGCATATATCAGTACGAAGTCAAAAAAACACAATCACTTAATTTAGACGTATTTTGTTTGAAATTCAAACCATACAAAGAAATAATGGTGCACAAAAAATCATCACTTATGAAAATACCCTGAACAATACAGACAGAGAATCGATTATCACAAGTGCTTAGTATTCGCTGAGAAACGAACCACTATATTGAACTGTCTCCTACTCCTCAGACGATACTGTTCACTGAGTGCATTTTGAACGATGGTTTTTCGACCTACCACGATTAACAACTAACCGTTTTGCGAAATATATATGAGTGCATCTCAGGTCTCTAATATGTAATCTGTGTCAAAGATTAAATTCCCTGGACACCGAAATCCGCACTACGACGATCAGATTTACAAAATAATACTGGACAAGCTGCATTATGATTCAGGCAGAAAATAACATCAAGTGTAGTGGATAATCTATCACGCTTGGCAAAATACACTGGAAATATGCGTTTCAGATCCGAATTTCATCTTTATTTATAGTACATAGTACGTATCGCAATTATCGAAGTAGATAGTTCGCACAATGAAGCAAATCAGAAATGAATGGTGAACAACTCAATCTAGACCAGCACACAACAATGTGAGCACAGCCGAACATATGGTATTCGGAATTCGAAATCACGCAGTCACCAAATACAAGTTCATGCAAACACCACCAACCCGAAATTCATATGCTTATAGGAATAGGATTTCGAATATAGAGAATTCTGTTTGATTTACCTGATCCCACTTAACATAACATCAACTTCTGTCATTTCTGCTACTTCCTATAAAATTCTCAAAGTAGAATGGATTATCTTTTTTAAGCCGTGTTCATTATTGGAGTGTTTAATTGAACAAACATATTTCTGTTGACCTCAGGTGTTTACAGAAATATCAATGATTTGACTTTGTCCTTGTCTATCACCTCATTCTATCTCATTAACCAAATCGTATGATATTCTTTAGTCTCTGTCCTGTATAATGATCTTAATATGAATCTTGTTTAGATAAAACTTATAGCATTTCTAAAATAAGTTGTTGTTCATTTGACTAACAGTCATCTACGCATGCCATTTAGATTACGGAATACTGTCCAAACTTTCCAAAGGTTTATGGACAGCATGACAAGTGACTTAAATTTTGTTCACGTCTCTAATGATGATCCGATCATCGCATCATCAAACGTAGATAAACATAGTCAGCATCAAACACCACTATTTCATCGCATTTCGGATAATGGAATAACACTCAACCCCGACAACTGTGAACTTGGCAAACAGGAAATAAAATTCTTAGATTACAGTGTTAAGCAAGATGGTAGTTTATCTTGTGAGGACGAAGTACGTGTGATAATGAAGTACCATATGGCCTCATATAGCCACGCGAATATGTAGCCTCTGTCAGGGAAGTCCTACCCACTGCCTTCTCGTGGCAGGGGTGTTGTTCACAAAAGTGAGAAGACGAAAAGCGAATGTCCGGCGCTTTAACCGGGTTGATGGATGTGGAGGATCCACCTAGGGGAGTTGGTAAACCCTGATTCCAAACCAATGGTGCACACGGGCTCCAGTATCCTGAAGGAACGAATGGCGTATGAACCAACTGTTGGTCACCGGCTACCATGGGACTGCATCTCCTTACGATGCTCCACTGCCTTGTGGACTAGACCTTTAGGTCAAAGGCTCGGGGTGTGGCCTCCTAAGAAAACCATTTGCTTCAGTCTGGGCACCTGGGCAGTATCACAGCCCTCACACAAATCGAAAGAGAATTGTGAGGCGCATATTTATCTGGTGCTTCCTCGTACCAATATTTATGTGTTAATAAATAAAAAATAATAGTATGGTCACAATAAACGTCAGACACCTAAGTACACTAGGTGGATCCCGGCAAAAGAGCTTGGTCGAGATATAGCAATATGTTATACGATATAAGAAAGCGTTTTCGATAACTTTCATTCCTCCTATGCTTATAACTTCACTCCACATTGGGTAGATACATTCATATCTAAACTGAAATGACTTCAAATCGATCAGAATATTCATTTGAGTGAAACAACATCGATTTCATCATAGAATATTATTGTTTTGAAGACATTTGACTGTCGAATGGTACTAACGGTTGATGAGAACTGTTCAATTTCTTTAACGCAACAGCAAAAAGCCCACTTGTAACACCTTAATGGCTTGTGATGCACTCTGGTAGTCCTGCATATATCAGTACGAAGTCAAAAAAACACAATCACTTAATTTAGACGTATTTTGTTTGAAATTCAAACCATACAAAGAAATAATGGTGCACAAAAATTCATCACTTATGAAAATACCCTGAACAATACAGACAGAGAATCGATTATCACAGGTGCTTAGTATTCGCTGAGAAACGAACCACTATATTGAACTGTCTCCTACTCCTCAGACGATACTGTTCACTGAGTGCATTTTGAACGATGGTTTTTCGACCTACGACGATTAACAACTAACCGTTTTGCGAAATATATATGAGTGCATCTCAGGTCTCTAATATGTAATCTGTGTCAAAGATTAAATTCCCTGGACACCGAAATCCGCACTACGACGATCAGATTTACAAAATAATACTGGACAAGCTGCATTATGATTCAGGCAGAAAATAACATCAAGTGTAGTGGATAATCTATCACGCTTGGCAAAATACACTGGAAATATGCGTTTCAGATCCGAATTTCATCTTTATTTATAGTACATAGTACGTATCGCAATTATCGAAGTAGATAGTTCGCACAATGAAGCAAATCAGAAATGAATGGTGAACAACTCAATCTAGACCAGCACACAACAATGTGAGCACAGCCGAACATATGGTATTCGGAATTCGAAATCACGCAGTCACCAAATACAAGTTCATGCAAACACCACCAACCCGAAATTCATATGCTTATAGGAATAGGATTTCGAATATAGAGAATTCTGTTTGATTTACCTGATCCCACTTAACATAACATCAACTTCTGTCATTTCTGCTACTTCCTATAAAATTCTCAAAGTAGAATGGATTATCTTTTTTAAGCCGTGTTCATTATTGGAGTGTTTAATTGAACAAACATATTTCTGTTGACCTCAGGTGTTTACAGAAATATCAATGATTTGACTTTGTCCTTGTCTATCACCTCATTCTATCTCATTAACCAAATCGTATGATATTCTTTAGTCTCTGTCCTGTATAATGATCTTAATATGAATCTTGTTTAGATAAAACTTATAGCATTTCTAAAATAAGTTGTTGTTCATTTGACTAACAGTCATCTACGCATGCCATTTAGATTACGGAATACTGTCCAAACTTTACAAAGGTTTATGGACAGCATGACAAGTGACTTAAATTTTGTTCACGTCTCTAATGATGATCCGATCATCGCATCATCAAACGTAGATAAACATAGTCAGCATCAAACACCACTATTTCATCGCATTTCGGATAATGGAATAACACTCAACCCCGACAACTGTGAACTTGGCAAACAGGAAATAAAATTCTTAGATTACAGTGTTAAGCAAGAGGGTAGTTTATCTTGTGAGGACGAAGTACGTGTGATAATGGAGTACCATATGGCCTCATGTAGCCACGCGAATATGTAGCCTCTGTCAGGGAAGTCCTACTCACTGCCTTCTCGTGGCAGGGGTGTTGTTCACAAAAGTGAGAAGACGAAAAGCGAATGTCCGGCGCTTTAACCGGGTTGATGGATGTGGAGGATCCACCTAGGGGAGTTGGTAAACCCTGATTCCAAACCAATGGTGCACACGGGCTCCAGTATCCTGAAGGAACGAATGGCGTATGAACCAACTGTTGGTCACCGGCTACCATGGGACTGCATCTCCTTACGATGCTCCACTGCCTTGTGGACTAGACCTTTAGGTCAAAGGCTCGGGGTGTGGCCTCCTAAGAAAACCATTTGCTTCAGTCTGGGCACCTGGGCAGTATCACAGCCCTCACACAAATCGAAAGAGAATTGTGAGGCGCATATTTATCTGGTGCTTCCTCGTACCAATATTTATGTGTTTAAATAAATAAAAAATAATAGTATGGTCACAATAAACGTCAGACACCTAAGTACACTAGGTGGATCCCGGCAAAAGAGCTTGGTCGAGATATAGCAATATGTTATACGATATAAGAAAGCGTTTTCGATAACTTTCATTCCTCCTATGCTTATAACTTCACTCCACATTGGGTAGATACATTCATATCTAAACTGAAATGACTTCAAATCGATCAGAATATTCATTTGAGTGAAACAACATCGATTTCATCATAGAATATTATTGTTTTGAAGACATTTGACTGTCGAATGGTACTAACGGTTGATGAGAACTGTTCAATTTCTTTAACGCAACAGCAAAAAGCCCACTTGTAACACCTTAATGGCTTGTGATGCACTCTGGTAGTCCTGCATATATCAGTACGAAGTCAAAAAAACACAATCACTTAATTTAGACGTGTTTTGTTTGAAAATCAAACCATACAAAGAAATAATGGTGCACAAAAATTCATCACTTATGAAAATACCCTGAATACAGACAGAGAATCGATTATCACAAGTGCTTAGTATTCGCTGAGAAACGAACCACTATATTGAACTGTCTCCTACTCCTCAGGCGCTTGGCAAAATGCACTGGAAATATGCGTTTCAGATCCGAATTTCATCTGTATTTATAATGCATAGTACGTATCGCAATTATCGAAGTGGATAGTTCGCACAATGAAGCAAATCAGAAATGAATGGTGAACAGTAATGAAAAGCACTCGATAGTGAGCGTAATAGTATGAGGTTTTGCATTTCGTGAAATCTTTAGTGGACCTTGTCCTATCACATCTGGTCTAAAATCATTATTGTCAGCCTAATATGAAAGACATTCAACGCCAGATAAATACAATGAACGTTTTTCTTCTTCTCAATCCGACGACGTAGAGACTACGTATGTTACTGATTGTGAGATATTTCATGTAGATCATAAATATTGAGATCATCTAAATAAACGTCAGCAGTTTTAAGATCACTGACTACATCACGAATGTTTACATGAAATATGGCTGTTGGACAACTTAATTCAAATAAAAAAGTAGTTGTTTTTGGACAGAACATAAAAAGTGGAATCCGTGGATAAACCTGACGAATGTTATTGTAAAGGAATCTACAGATAAGCATTCTTAAAATCAGCTTTAGAAAAGTGAACTTGTCTAGGAACATCTTCAGCTTCAACTGTGGTTTGTTTGTTCGCTTCAATAAACAGGGATTCAATATAAAATGATGAATTCCTGTTCTTTCATGGCACTTAAAACAAGCAGCCGTGGAATTTTTAGTCCTGGTATCTAAATCTTCTTTGGAAGTTAACGGAGGCAAGTCTACTTTGTGTCCTTCCAAATGAAGAGCTCCGAATAAAATAATTGACGGTATACTTTGTTTATCAAAAATTGGTTGAGGTTAGACATAAACACCGTTGGATGCCAGCTCAGTGGTCTATCGGTTAAGGGCTCCGGCTCGAGACTGGTAGGTCCTGGGTTCGAATCTCGCGAGAGCGGGTTCGTGGATGCGCACTGCTGAGGAGTCCCATAATAGGACGAAACGGCCGTCCAGTGCTTCCAGGTTTTCGATGGTGGTCTAGCCTCAATTGATTCATGATCTTAACTATAAAAAAAAAAAATAAAATTATAGAATGAAGCGATAGAGGTATAAAATTCCTTTAGCTTGTGGAAAGTACCTTCCAAAACCGTGGATAAAAATGAAATATAACCATGAAAAGCTCCAATTTTATAAAGATTTACTAACTGGGTATGGTATCATCATTAGCGAATTGAACAGAAGCCCAACATACTAACAGTGTACAGTGTTGTTTTTATTGAATGAAAACAATCACATAAATAATTCAAACCATAATTTATATCTCAACAAAAAAGTCACTTCAGTTACTATGCTAACAAGCATAAAAGTGGTAAGTAGTATAACGAAAAAATCTTCCATATATTGAAATGATCAACTAAATATAAAGTGTTTTTAATAAACTACAAAATGAAGCCAAAAAATTAAGCATGATGAAAACAGGCGCTAGGTCTTCTGTGGGAGTCATGGCATACATTTTCTTTTCCTGTACAACCATAGGCATGTGGCACAGCCACAGAACACAATCAAGAAAGAGATAAGTAGAGGTATGATGATGTGCAAAGAATGATTTGTTTTCCTTTGTCCATTGCCTCCAGTAATTTCCGTTGTCATGTTCTGAAAGAGCCAAACATTTCAATAATTACCAAATATTAAAAACGTACCAAATGAGATTCAGGTTGTTGATCAGTCTTCTACAATTCATCTCTTACGTCAGATTCACCTATACTTGGAGTTGTTGTAGCCTGTTCGACAAGCATTGGTTTACTCAACACGTTGGCATTCGAACTATTCTGGAAAACGAAGCAGTAACAATGTTACTCAATATCAAAAACGTACCGTACAACTAACTTGGATGATAGGCACGACGAACACATTTTCTAAATAGGTTTTGATGATATTTTGTTTGTATATTTATCACAAGTGATTGTAAAATGTGAACTCACTCTCTTCCGTTTTTGAATTTTCCCATGGCTCAACAAACGCTACTACCCTCTCATAAATATAGTACTTCACTTACTACTTCTCTCGTTCTCAATTTATAGACTAACACCGTATTTCCATTATAAACTACAATCCATACAGGATACATGTTTTATACCAAGGAATCAAAAATACTTGCTGTGAATATTAACAATGAGAGTCTTCGAGCTTTTACGTATTAGCCAAACACGACTGATGTGAACCGTGAAACAAGAAGCCTGAACAAACTACGGAAGCTTTTTTCGGGGGCAATATTTCATTTAATACATAGCTGGTGAAACTGTAACATTTACATTTCCAAAGCAATTGTAAATTAGACGTTACCATTTGTACTTGATTTTCTAATATAATTCCTCAGTTTGTGACATGATTGTATTTTCCTAATTATTGTACGTTGTGGTCAGGTTATTCATCTATATATTCATGTATCTTTTTACACTAATCCGAGTTCGGAATTCGATTGGGCATTGAGAATCACTACGCATGCTATGAGTTAGGAAATTAAAATGTTTCCAGGCATCAGTGTCAAGCAAAGCTTTCATTCATTGTTTAATGTGCACATTGAAGCAAAGCATTGTACTTATATTCGACTTAATATCGTCAACGTGTACAATACTTTGATTTATGCACTGAGGGGGTAATACAAATTACTACTTATTCGTAGCAACAACATATTCTCCCTAGTAAATAGATTTTTAATTTGAGTTGTGAGTGAGTGCTAAATGAATTTAAACAATATTTAATGGATTGTGGTAATAGTTAAAACAACCTGTGATGTCTATCAATCGCTTACATTATTCTGGCAACCAATTACTTTGAGGTCATGAATATTGTTATCATTGCTGACGATGCACGTATTGGCCTTTTCACACCAAAAACAAGCATCCGATGTTCTTGAGCTTTGACATGTTTTGATCGAATTGTGTTTTGGACAATCTTCAATGAAAATTATACGGTGATAGCATTTATAGTTATCAAACAAAATATACGGGAATAACAGAACACGTAACTATAACTCAATCATATAATGGTGATTTCGGTTTCAAATGACTATTTTGATCTCCGATAATTTGTCATCACAATGAGGAACGCGAACTTCAGTACACTTCCAATGTCATTCCCATTTCACGACATTATGTTGTAAATGAATAAAAATAGGCCGAATCTTTAACAATGAATTGAGAAAGGCACTTTGGTTGATTTCTTTGACTGTCGTCATTTAGAATCGTACACATTGCGCTGTCACTGGATTCAGAAAAACCTAATGCATTTGATGTGTGATGCTTCTTCAGTTTTTTTCCATGATATCAGTTTTATGAATGAAATACGACTTGCATACCGCTACTTCATATTCAAATGTGGAGAATTACGTAATGAACTGAGTATTCGGAAATCAGTGCAAGACAGTTCGCTATTCTTAGACAAAATATCTAGTTTCAGCTATGTCAATTTGATCAAACAACGAAGGAAGAGTGACATTGCTTTTTAACTCAAAACTTCTGTCGAACTACTATGATGGAAGGTTTCAAACTTTTCGGCCACATTATAGTCTATATGCTGTCAGTCAGCACAACAGACTAGTTGGATCATGAAATGCGATAGCTAGTAAACTAGAATTTATTACGCGAATATTGAAGTCAATCTGAACATAAGATTATGAAATGATTCTCTCAGTTGTTGAAATGTTATTTCCATAGTCTGACACATGATGACCTGAAAAGTTTTTGTGGTTACACAATGTACATGTTCATGAAAAAAGAGACAGTTTCGTACGATGAAAGTCGTCAGTATTTTCGATACTGAACAAATATCTATTGACTATGATAGATTGAAATCTGAAAACATGACTTGCTATACCTTCAGTTTATCGGATAAGTAGGATAGGGTGGAGACTTTGAGAATAACGATATTGCTTTTAAGGTTATCGTAATTTCGTGAAGTGTTTTAGCGATTTCAATATCTCGGAAAAATTTGATATTGCATGTATCCGATGGAAAACAATGAACACTTCCAAGTCCATGCACAATCAACTAACTAACTTATATCATCTCATACACCATTTTGTGAGATTGTGTTAGAGTCAGTTTCATCAAAGTGAGGACATCGTTATTAGTTCAAAATGTGTCCTTAATTATTTGAAATACTCAACAGCAAATTGAAGTGTAGTGTGACGTCAGTTGAGACTGATGGTTTGATGTCATTAAATTACTGACTGAAATCACACATGAAATTTCCAATTTTATGAAACAGAAGTGATGCATTCAAGTGCAAAAGTAGTCAATTCTGATAAAATATGGTTGAACATACCACCGGAAACTTCATACTCCCCTAATGTTCCACTTTTGATCCATTTTTTATCAATATATATTTCAACGGCTGTCCGACCTTGTGTAAGAAAATGTACAGAAGAAGATACATACAATTTGGATTTCCATTTACAGTATAACAAGCTGCTTGTTGAATTAAATAGCGGACAAAATAGGAAACGTATAATTTCAAATCACAGATCCAGTGACATTCAAAAAACACATCCACACAAACTATGCTTTACATCAACTTCTGGTACCGAAAGTAATCAATGTTCAACCAGTAAATGGAAAATGACTTTGTTCAACTTCCGATTTATTTTATAGGGGTGTCAGTGCAAATCCTTCTGAAAAATCTGTTTTACTGGCCACAAATTAGTTCACAAAAAGTTAACATTGAGCATTATTTTGAAAAGTTTCTGTAATACATTTAAACCGATCATCATATACCTCCTGACAGAATAGATAATGCATTTTATCATATCCAATTACAAAATACTGCATCCAACTTATTCATTTACACTTAATGCTTGTCTTGAAACTAAGCTACATCTTTCGACAACAGATAATCACGTCGCTGCAGTACGACGATTGAGCATTGCTTAAGACAGCCAACGGACCAGTTTAACAAAATAAAGTTTCTTTTTCATATGTTAGTGTGTGAGTGAATAAATGAGTTGGAATAATTTCTGCCTAATTTCCTCGTTCATATATCCCTGTCTGGATGAGACAGTCGTTAAACATATGCAAAAACATCTCCAAATGTTCATCCAAACATTTGCGATGAAGATATCTACACATCTTAGTTACATTACACAGTATATCAGGTTAGAGAGAAATGGATCCTAAAACACATTGTTCATGGAATTTTTCATAGAAAACTGTAAGAACAAAATCACGATTTTATCATAACAACTCAAATATTCTTTGTAACAGTAACAAGGATGACGGCTAATGAAATGTAGACACAGATAGTTGATTTCAGTTCAGATAATTTCAATGTTCTACAGATCGGAAGACCTAATCACAAACACTGGGTTTTTTTCAGAATAAGATTCCGCGATGACTTTATCACACATGATACAACAATTTCGCTCTGAGATGTGGAAACTCATAATTGACGTTGAATTTCTAATAAACAGTAACGTATGAACAGTGCGTTTTGGAAAAGTATTCCGATTTTATTTTACACCATTTTCTTCAGCACTTAAATGACACTTCGATCAATTTATTTTACACAAGTTTCAACTGATTGATGTAGACTGTAATAAAGACATATAAGATCACTATGATGGATCACAGTCGATTTCTACGTTGACATAATAATAAGCACGTATAAACAGAAGGTAACATTTGGCTAACAGATGATTGTTCATGTAAGTCAGTGTAAATCAGATTATGTATAACATTTGTTACCTCCTCATTTACATTCAAGCGAAGCATAAACTTCCGTATGTATTTGACATTTTTCATTTTCCTCGGGTATCTGAAATGAATTGGTGAAATTCTGAGTCAAGATGTTTCAACAAACAACCATCTATATGAAAACCATCTAATCATTGAAGAAATGTATCGTCGATCGCATTATCCTATTACTAAGATAACTATTCACACTCATAGTAAGAATACTGATTTCTACAGTTCCCTCGGAAATATGCTGACACCCATATGTTGTCAACTTCAGTGACATTGGATGGACTGTGCCCTACAGTATTCTAACGTACACGAGACTTAACAGAAGAAAATGTTACTAATTACAACGAATGATGGTGTGAGTGTAGATAACACACATGGGATCGAACAATCACATTACTTTTCGCTTACGTAAACTATTACCTAATATGTGCAAAGTTCATTTGAGAGAGAATAAGTTCTCTGAAACAATGAAAATGAGAAAATTTGTCTTTATATATCTGTATAATGAATGTCCGCTTCTTTCAATGAACACACAATACAACACTAAGTGACTTTGTACATGAGTTTTCATCTTCCTCCCGAGTTTCAGGTGAACTGGTTCAATGAAATAGAAATTTCATCGATCCTTATTATTATTTCAACGATATGATGAATTTTTCATTCCGACAAATAGTTTACTTCTGAAACATTGTTTTTTTAAAAATGTTTTGCCTAACTAGGAGTCCATTGATGTTTGTTCAAACATGCACATACAGAATGATTTCCTAAGATTTTTTCATTTTTATGAAACTGTGTTTCCTCAACTGAACTTGTTTTTACGCATCAATGCTACTCTAATGTCATTAATTCCATTAACTAAACAAAATCAATGAACTCCATTTTGATAGTCTCGGTGACCTAGTTCGACTCAATCATGATGTACTGGCAGAATGTTCATGGTCGTTTGTTGATTTGATGGGTTCGAAATTCATGGTCCTACGAATGTGTTAATCAAGAAGTTGTTCAATATCCAACTGTCTACAAACAGTGACTTACAGACAATCAACTTCCAAGAACTAAGCAAGTGATACGAAAAATTTTAAAGACATCAAGTATAGTATAAAAGTTCATAGACTTCAATAATCCAAACCGATTTCTCACACAACATCCTTCATTGTTGTAGCTGTGATCCGTTTGATTTATTGGATCTACCAAGATGTGTCGTAGTGATAAGATATCTGTTCTATCGAAGCCTAAACAGACTGGACAGTAAGTAATTTTCACTATGGCAATTACATCAACCGACTTATCATTTCTACATTATCGATTTTTGCATCTATTTTGAAGTGAATTGGTGTTTTATTCAACACTTTCATTTGACAGTAATGAAAACGTGTTGTGAACATATTTGAGGTCATGAAATCAAACAAACAAAATAATCACTATGTACTGATCAACTCTCATGAAATAATCAACCTGAATGCTGAAATCATTTATGCAAAGCAAAATGAGAATTAAAATAACAAAACGAAATATCACTGAATAATAGTAGAACTCACCATCATTCGAAATCTCACATTCAGATGAAAAACAACCAATTACATGATTCTTCATTAGTCCTATGTAATTTCCTGCATATAGTCCTATTTGACCTATGTTAATGGAGTGAAAAAGATGCAATTCGATTAATAATCCTCAGTGAATGAATGAAAGACATTGAAATTCACTGGAGACTGAAATGTGTAGCATGAACCGTAATACAATACGTTTGCTGTAAGGGGTCATCAAACTATTTACAACTTGAACAAAATAACATATCGGTAGAAGTTTTGAATGTTACAAATAGGGAAGGAAACTGATTTTCTGAAGAAATTAAAGCAACCTTGACTCATGGAATGAAGTGTAAATAAACGAAACTCAGTAAATATTTTATTTGAAAGTAAGTGATTGACTTACCAAAATGGTTAATAAACATGTTACTGACATCAGAGCCGTCATTTTGGAGTGATTTTTTGAAACTACGCAAACATATGGATTAGAACCACAAATCCAAAATTTAGTTGATTCACCTGATCAGTAATCAGTTTTCCAAACGTTCCATTAACCAAAGGAGAGAATTGATCCAGGTGAATTATCCGGGAATAATGATAATAAAGAAACTGAATATGTGTATAGGAACCTGACTGTTTACTTACATATTCGTGTGATTCGCCTTCAACATCTAGTTTTCCTTCTTTAAGCCGATGAATTTTGTCACAAGCATGTTGACAATTGAAGACCCTTAAAGTAAAGCTGACGACCAAATTGAGGAGTATAAGCTGCTCAAACGAAAATGCATATCTAAAGTGGTTCAAATTTAAAAAAAACGGCCTTATTTCATTGAAACGAATTGACATTCATATAATTTACTCAGAAACCTTAATTGTACAGTCAACACTCACTTCATCTTCTTGTTGGAAAACGTTAATAATTTTTGTTGGGATTTGTCGAGTTTATATAAATTTTCAAAGTGCTTGTTTGTTTCTTTCTGATTTGATGATTAAAAGTGACCAATAATTCATGAAGTCGTATGATCATTGTTAACGAATCATCGTTGAAGATTAACTCATCGTTGTGTAATATTCCTTTAGCTAATTAGGTATATAGGCTAATAATTATCCTCCGTTTGGTGGAACAAGTTGAGACTATTTATATTTTGTTTATATTTCCCTAAAATAATTCTTGTTACTGTGAGGTTGAATTGTACACCATAGAAAGATTTTGACCATATCCAAATTATTGTTTCCTCGAGTAATCTATATAATCACAGGATTCACGCCAATTAAAAGGCATGATCAATTTGATATAAATAGCAACATTAGATGTTCGGAACCAACATGTGATATAAGACTTTTCTACTTTTGCTAGTCAAGTAATTGTTTAGGTAGTACATTTATGACATGTATTATAGCATTCCCATGCAGAATCGGAGAACTTTTAGTATTTTCTCTTAAGCAGATAGCCTGTTGATTTATGAACGTTGTTATGTGAGGTTATTTCCTGTGCCAGAATGAATTAATGAAAATTAACTACGCATAGAGAGAGTAAAATGAAAACAGAGAGCATGAAACAACAAAACAATGATCAACAAATTATATCGTTCAGATTACTACTTTTCATGTTAGATATTATTTTGATAAATTAAAGTTGCTTAGGACAATGTTAACTCAAAGTGACAGCGTGTAAGTGGTTTCACCTAGGAAATTCACTAATCAGAATAGCTCAACATTGAAACTTCCTATAATCTCACTTGTGAAATAAGATATATTTACTGGCACTAGAACATTAAATACATTTTCAGAAGAGCAGTATGCATCACCTAAGCGAACAATGAATGGGACAAATTATATAGTTAGAATAGATTGTGGTAGATTGTTCCACAGTCTAGAAAACGTACAAGTAAACTGGGACCTATAGAAAAAACATTCTGTAATCGCATGAACCGTTGTTACATGATTTCGTAAATTCATCGACAACAGAATTGTCTTCAATTGTACATAAAATTATACCACTAATATGTGGCCAGTTATCAAAATTATTCTAAACGATTATTCTTATTATTATTACTCGTGATATTAGCAGTTACTATGTAACATGATACCTAGAGCTTAATGAGGATTCACATGACCGCTATTTAACATTTTCTAATACATGGAAATACGGTTTGTTTGAGTGGTGAGCTAATCTCATTAAATCATTGTTTCCACGGAAAACATGTATATCGTATCATCGATTTCCTCTAATTCGCCGAGTGATCCAATGGTCATGTGATAATTAGAAGTTGTTGAATTATTATTGTCACTGGGAATCCTCGAAATAACACAATCTAGACCTACACACAACGAGACGAGCACAGACGAACATATTGTATTTGCAATTCGAAATCACACAGTTATCGTGCAGTACAAGTGATTGATTAGTTCATGCGACCATCACTGGTCCACAAGTCATATGCATTTACGAATAAGATCTGAAATATGAAAAATTCTGTTCGATTGACTAGATTCTATATAAAATAACACTAAATTCTATCATTTCTGCTACATCTTATAAAATTCTCAAGGCAGAATTGAAAACTTTATTTCTTCTCATTAAAAATTAACGTAGCGTTTAATTACACAAACATATTTCTGTTCAACTTAATTGCCTACAAAAATATCAATGATTATAACTTGTTGTCATCTATCACTTCATTCTATCTCATTAACCAAATCATATGATATTTTCTAGTCTCTATCCTGTATAATAAGCACAATATAATAATAATAATATATATTCTGGAAATAATATTTACAGAATTCACACCAGTTTACAGGCATGATCAGATTGTTAGAAAAATCAACATTTAATGTAGAGAACAAACATGCAATATAAGAAAGTTTTATGTTTGCTGGTTTAGTAATTGATAAATAGTTTATATATGGCAGGCCAACGCAACACCAGGAAACTTGTTATTTTTTCTTAAGTGGATAGCCTGATGTTCTGTAAGGTTATTTCTAGTGCCAAAGCGAGTTATTGATAATTATCTACAACTAGAGAGAGTAAGATAAAAGCAAAGAGCACGGAACAACAAAACAATGATAGCAAGTAAGAGGTTAAGTACTTAAAGTTCCGATAATCTCACTTGTGGAGTAAGATACACTTACGGGCGCTAGAGCATTTAATGCATTTTCAGAGGAGCAAAAGGCATTAATTGAGCGAACAAACAATGGGAGAGAGTTTAACATACGGATAGTTTGAGGTAAATTATTCCAGAGCCTAGAAAATTTACAGGCAAAGTAATTCATATAGAGAGATCTAGAATATGTTTGTTTGGCTAAAGACAAGGAGTTACGAATGTCGTAATGTGGGGCTTTTACCATATTGAATCGCTTGGCTGGATGTGAAGGAGAGTTTGTTAAGTATTTTGGAAACGAAGATAAGGTTAAGTTTAAGTCTCCTGTTCCATAAAGGGTCAAGCCCTAGTTTACTACACCTCGAATTATGTGTTAAGACACTATCAGTTCCAAGAGTACGAAGTGTAAATCGTCTCTGTACTGATTCCAGTCTTAATTTATCCTTTATGCGTGTGCTACTAAGGAAAAACGCGCAGTATTCGAGGAGTGGTCGAACACAGACTTTGTACATTAATATACGTGATTCACCGTTATGAAGGTTTCGAGTTATGTAACCTACAAGGCGTTGAGACTTGGACGTTTGTTTCATTATCTGTTCAGTAAACGACAAGTCATCGGAGTACCTAAGTCCTAGATCTACTACTGAGTGTAACCTAGATAACATTTCACCATTTATGGTAAGATCGAAGTTGAGTGATGTATCACCGAAGCATAACCAACCACATTTAGCTGTATTAAGCTCCAGTTGCCATTTCGAGCACCACTGTGCTACATTGTTTAGCTCCGAGCTGATACAATTTTGAATATTGCTCAGCTCATGTGGAGAAAATGAGTACACCACCTTAAGATCGTCTGCAAACAAAAGGGACTTTCCCACACTAAAACACTGGCAAATATCATCAATGAAAACTAAAAAAGAGGAAAGGACCTAAGACACTACCCTGAATTACCCCACTTTTAACAGCGACTGCATTCGACAATGAAGACTTGATTTTAACTATTTGATGTCGATTGCTGAGGAAGGAATCAAACCAGGCTAGTAACGGGTTTTCGACCCCATAAGATGCGAGTTTACCAATGAGAAGTTGCTGGTTGACCATGTCGAAGGCCTTAGAAATGTCCAGGTATAGCACTAGTACTAGATATCCTTGGCTACGAAGAGAATAGACTAAAGAAGTCAAAATGACATGTCATACAAGATCGGTTTTTAAGAAATCCATGTTGCGAATCATCAATAAATTGTCCAGTCAATAAATAGTTGAATAGTTCGTCACTAATAATTTTTTCCATAATCCTAGAGATAACTGGAGTAATATTTATTGGCCGATAGTTGTTCATGTCAGTCTTATCTCCGGATTTGTAACGTAGTATTATGTACGCTGTTTTCCAACGTTCAGGATAAGAGCCTGATTCCATAAAGAGAGTAAACAGCTTAAGGAGAAGAAGTGGAATATCTGGACCACCATATCTGTAGAGAAATGATGAAATCCCGTCTGATCCGTGACCTTTCGAAACCTTGAGGTTATTTATAACCTTACTAATTTTCAGACATGTGAAGGAGATAGATTTAATTGAGTTACCATTCATACATATAACTATAGAAACAGAGCCATTTATGGATTCTTTGCCATTTGCAAAATTACCACTGAAAAGGTCTGCTATAGTTTTTGGGTCATATATAAAACTATTATTATACAGGATGCATGGTATATCAACATTTTGAGTTGATTTAGCACGTTTATTGTAAATATGGATTAGGTTTTGCACTTTTGAGCTAGTGCTTAGTGCTAATAGCTATTCATTAATGGCTTTTAACCTATGTTTCTCTCTTATTTGGTTAAAAATTACTGTTATTTGTGTGACTGCCGTGAAGTCGTTAGACTTAAAATAACGTTTCTTTAGGCGTCTTAGTTTATTACGATATTTAGCTGGTATATATAATTCGTAATGTTTACTAATACTGTAAGTCTTAATTGGTGCACAGGAGTCTAGGCAAGAGTTAACAATCAAATAGAATATGTTGATGGCATCTGTCAGACTATTACATGAGAAGAACTCATCCCAGTCTGACAGTTTGATCAGTCAGCGCAAGATGTCCCAGTTTGCATGCTTATAGTCTCTATAATTGCAGGTTCTTTGAATTGGTCGGTTGTAGGAGGGATGGATGGGGAGAGCACAAGCTACTATCCTATGATCACTGCTTTCAAACTCGTTGTATACTTGTGCAGATAGGGGAATGATATCTCTACTAAATATTAGATCAAGTGTATTATCACCCCTTGTTGGGGTACGAACCCACTGTGACCAGCAGTACAGATTAAGGATTGATAAAAATTCTTTAGTTGTTAAGGTATCTAAAGCAAAACTCCGCCTGTAGCTCTTCTAGAGTTACTGCCGGTCCCAAGCCCGGGTAAAGGATGAGGGTTGGGCATGGGGTTAGCGACCCCATCACGTAGAAAAGCTAACTCGCTAAAAAAACGCTAACCAGAAAAAATAATTCAAACCATTTAAACGTCTCATGATGAAAGCCGAAATTCTTCGGAAGTCACGAGGCCGATGCACCTTCTAACAACCAGAGCAACACTCTTTATAGGTACATGGAACGTCCGGACAATGTGGGAGACAGGAAAGACCAGCCAAACAACAATGGAAATGAGGAGACACAAATTGGCAGTACTCGGAATCAGCAAAACCCATTGTACACAAACTAGACAACAAAGGCTAGGTACAGGAGAGATGCTGCTGTACTCCGGTCACGAAGGGGAAAATGCTCCACACACTCAGGGAGTTGCTCTAATGCTGTCCAAAGAAGCACAAAATGCACTTGTGGGATGGGAATCTCATGGACCCACGATAATCAAAGCATCATTCAGAACAAAGAAGGAGGGGATCACAATGAACGTTATCCAATGTTATGCACCCACCAATGATAGCAACGACGATGATAAAGATCATTTCTATGAAAGGCTGCAATCAATTATAGCAAAGTGCTCACGAAAGGACCTCACCATCCTTATGGGAGATCTAAATGCTAAAGTTGGAGTGGACAACACAGGATATGAAGATATAATTGGACGACATGGACTAGGGGAGAGAAATGAAAATGGGGAGAGACTTGCAAACCTATGTGCTTTCAACAAATTGGTTATAGGCGGCACAATATTCCCACACAAACGCATACACAAAGCTACATGGATCTCACCGGACCACACCACAGAGAATCAGATTGATCACATCTGTATCAACAAAAAATTCCGAAGATCAATGGAAAATGTGAGAACCCGGAGAGGAGCTGACATAGCTTCAGATCACCACCTGGTTGTGGCCAAGATGAGACTGAAGCTTAAGAAACACTGGACAACTGGACAAACAGCACTACAAAGGTTTAATACAGCCTTCCTTCGAGATACTGACAAGCTCCATGAATTCAAGATAACTCTCAACAACAGATATCAAGCTCTACAGGATCTATTGAAAGAACAAGAAACTACTTTGGAGGACAACTGGAAAGGGATAAAAGAAGCACTAACTTCAACATGTCAGGAGGTTCTTGGTCCTAAGAAGCATCATCACAAGGAATGGATCTCTATGGGAACCCTGGACAAAATTCAAGAAAAGAAGAACAAGAAACTAGCAATTAACAGCAGCCGGACACGAGCAGAGAAAGTCAAAGCACAAGCAGACTACGCAGAATCAAACAGGGAAGTGAAGAAAAGCATTAAAGCCGACAAGCAGAAATACATGGGAGAACTAGCAACGACGGCGGAAAAAGCTGCAAGAGAAGGAAATATGAAACAACTATATGATACAACGAAGAAATTGGCAGGGAGATATAGCAAACCAGAGAGACCAGTCAAAGACAAAGAAGGAAAAACAATCACTGAGATTCAAGAACAGAGGAAAAGATGGGCAGAATACTTCTAGGAACTGCTGAATTGACGAGCCCCATTGAATCCACCGAACATCGAAGCAGCCCACACAGACCTTCCAATAGATGTCACTCCACCAACGATCGAAGAAGTCAAGATGGCCATCAGACAAATCAAAAGTGGGAAGGCGGCAGGACCTGACAATATACCAGCAGAAGCACTAAAGTCAGGCATTGAAATAACTGCGAATATGCTTCACCTTCTTTTCAAGAAGATTTGGGAAGAGGAACAAGTGCCAACGGACTGGAAAGAAGGATATCTCATCAAGATACTAAAGAAAGGAGATCTGAGCCAATGTGAGAACTACAGAGGTGTCAGTTTGTTATCAGTACCAGGAAAAGTTTTCAACTGGGTGATGCTGAATCGGATGAAAGACGCAGTAAACGCCGAACTTAGGGATCATCAGGCTGGATTCCGTAAGGGTCGGTCGTGCACAGACCTGATTGCGACACTACGGATCATCGTTGAACAATCAGTTGAGTGGAACTCATCATTATACGTCAACTTTATTGACTATGAGAAGGCGTTTGACAGCGTGGACAGGAGAACATTATGGAAACTTCTTCGACACTATGGAGTTCCTCAGAAGATCATCAACATTATCCAAAACTCATACGATGGACTACAGTGCAAAGTGGTGCATGGAGGACAGCTGACAGATGCATTTCCAGTAAGGACTGGAGTCAGACAAGGCTGTCTTCTCTCCCCATTCCTCTTCCTTCTAGTGATTGACTGGATTATGAAGAATTCGACATCTGAGGGGAAATACGGAATACAATGAACCTCTCAGAACCAATGAGATGATTTGGACTTCGCAGATGACCTAGCCCTCCTATCTCATACACACGACCAAATGCAGATGAAGACAGCAAATGTAGCAGCAGCCTCCGCATCCATAGGCCTCCACATTCACAAAGGAAAAAGCAAGATTCTCAAATGCAACACGGAGAACACCAACCCAATCACACTTGATGGCGAAACTCTGGAAGAGGTGGAAACATTCAAGTACCTGGGGAGCATCGTTGATAAACAAGGGGGATCGGATGCAGATGCAAAGGCGAGGATTGGAAAAGCAAGGGCAGCATTTCTACAATTGAAGAACATATGGAACTCAAAACAACTCTCAACCAATTTCAAGGTCAGAATCTTTAATACGAACGTCAAGACAGTCCTACTGTATGGAGCTGAAACGTGGAGAACTACTACAGCCATCATCAGGAAGGTACAAGTATTTATAAACAGTTGTCTACGCAAAATACTCAACATTCACTGGCCGGATACTATCAGCAACAGCGTTTTATGGGAGAGGACAAACCAGCTTCCAGCTGAAGAGGAAATTAGGAAAAGACGTTGGAAGTGGATCGGACATACATTGAGGAAATCACCAATGTGCATCACGACTCAATCCCTAACTTGGAATCCGGAAGGGAAGAGGAAAAGAGGAAGGCCAAAGAACACACTACGCCGAGAAATGGAAGCCGATATGAAAAGGATGAATAGCAACTGGAAAGAACTGGAAAAAAAGGCTCAGGACAGAGTTGGATGGAAAATGCTGGTGAGCGGCCTATGCTCCTCGACGAGGGGTAACAGGCGTAAGTAAGTAAGTATCCAAAGCAAATATAAGACAACCGCCTCCTCGCTTAGTTTCTCTGTCACAACGATAGAGTCGATAGTTTTGGATATTTAATTCGGAATCGGCCACTGCTGGATAACACCACGTTTCAGTGATAAGTATAAAAGAAGGCTTCGCTAGAAAGGCTAAGGTTCTCAAGGCTGAAATTTTGTTCACATGTGAACGTGCGTTAATAAGTAATAAGTTTAAAAAGGGAGTGTGTAGTTTAAAAAATCCGAGAGCATCCTTATCGAAGGTATGAGTTCTAGCTATGCCTGCACTATGGTTTAATGTGTTTTCCGGATCGCATGGGCTATAGCATGAGCGAATTGTAGTGCTAATGGAACAAGGGATCTCTAGAGGCCGAAAAAAAACCTTATTTTGGTAAGGTTGTACTTGTTTTGGTGGACGATTAAGACAGGTGCCTGTGTGTTGGGGTTGCGTTGATGGTGCATAACCTAGTATACCATCTTCCCCACTGCATGAGTGATGATAAGAGTTACATCTTGCAGGTTTATTATTTATAACATTTGGGGGAAACCATGCGGCACGTTGGTTCACTGCCGTCTGTCTAATAGTAGGCCTGCTTACATGATGGTTGTAGTGGCCGTCTCGTGTAACGTTTGAACGAAATGTGTCCTTATAACCTCCCTTACGGTGAGTAGGGTTAAGCATGGTTTCAGAAATTATACTTTTGTTTGGTAAGGCCGTTGAAATATTTCTGGTATTCGGTCTAGAACTAGAAGGTTTTTTATTTACTTTCTTCTTAATTGGTATATTCTTTTTAGGTTTAGCAGTGTTTTTATGAGCCTTCACAATAGAATCAGGTGTTCGATCCTTGGCTTCCGATATTACACTGGAAAGAATGACATTAGAGTCTCCATCAGATATGTCCTGGTTATCTAGGGCCACTAGGGGTATGAGAGGCAAACTAGCACACTGCATTGGTATATCAGTACACTGACTAACATGAGATAGATTAGCTGAACCAGTGGGTTCAGCTGCTGGCGCGATCACATTTGTTGTGACCTCAACAATGTTATTTTCGTTCGTGGTACGCTTTTGTGTTAGTCTTTGATTGGTGGTTTTGTCTGAGACTATACGAGCGTTTTTAAACTTCGTATGCGCACAGA
The DNA here is from genome assembly GCF_000237925.1 of Schistosoma mansoni. NCBI lineage: Eukaryota > Metazoa > Platyhelminthes > Trematoda > Strigeidida > Schistosomatidae > Schistosoma > Schistosoma mansoni. The sequence goes on along the minus strand of NW_017386008.1, from coordinate 1,439,347 downwards.
CTAGCTGTTCAGATTCTTTCAAACGTTCCGCTAATAAATGGGAATCAAATCTAAACAGGATGGGGCAAGAGTATTTTTGATGCTTTTTGTTAAGTCGGATACATTGGCATGGATTGTCCTGGAGATTAGCTGCCTTTAGTATAGAGTTTCTTACAGTTTTAATGGCAACTTTGTCAGGTATATTATATATAACCACATTATTTCGAGAGATTATTCGCTTTGTGACTTCACTAGCTAACAAGTCAATAACGGATTCTACTTTGATCCTGTCTTCAAGTTCAGAAATGGTTCAAATGGTTCAAATGGTTGAGGACGGAATAGAAGAAGCTTTCGCTTAACGGCCTTCCGTGTCTGGTAGCAGTGGATCACCAATACCTCCAGGCAAGAACCTAGGTATATGAACGATAATAGAGGGGAAAAAAGAATTTGGTAAATCATAATAATATGTTATCCTTAGTCCTTAAGAATAAGTCAAGTTTTCTCTTAAAGGACTCCTGGGAGGTCGCTTGGACTAGCTCAGTCGGCAGCGAGTTCCAGCACTTGACAACTCTAACGGAGTAGAAGTTGTGTCTGCAGTCTGTTCTGCTATGTAGGGTCTCCAATTTCTGGGTGTTCCCTCTGAGGTTAGTGTTATGACTAAGCTTAAGAAGTTGTTTAAGGGGATGACCAGAAGTATTAAGGATACTATAAGTCATAAGAAGATCACCTCTAAGACGCCTGTACTCTAACGGGTAAAGGTTAAGTGATTTGAGGCGCTCTTCATAAGGTTTGAATTTGAGTCCCCGAACTGATTTCGTGGCTCGACGTTGTATACGTTCCAGAGTGACCTTATCCTTTTGGAGGGAGGGAGGAATTACTATGTTTCCGTACTCTAAGTGGGGACGAATAAAACTGTTGAAGATTATATGGAAGGTTCTACCGTCAAACTGGCCAAAAATGCGCTTTAATGTTACCAGTGCAAGGTTTGCTTGAGAGGCGTTTTTGTCACAGTTCGCATACGATTTCAGGTCGTAGGGTACCAACACTCCTAAATCTTTTTCAACTTGGGAAACTTCTAGAGGTGAGTTACCTAAGTTATAACTATAGTCTGCAACATGTCTCAGATGGACTACTTTGCACTTTGAAGTGTTGAAGGTAAGTCCGTTGTCGTCTGCCCAACTTTGAAGTCGAGTCAGATCCTCCTGAAGAACTAGTATATCATTATGATTACGTATCTCTCTCCAAAGTTTCACATCATCAGCAAAAAGCAATAAGTCAGATGAAACTTGTTGAGGAAGATCGTTAATATAAATCAAGAAGAGAAAAGGTCCTAGTATTGAACCCTGGGGGACCCCACTAGGACATTCCATAGCCTGAGAGAGAGTGAAGTTAACCCTGACCTTAAAGTGTCGGTTTTCTAAATATGAAGAGAGCCAATCAAAGGGGGTTTTATACCCAATCGTCCAAGCTACTTGATAAGACATGCATGGTTGACCCTATCAAAAGCTTTTGAGAAGTCCAGGTAGATGACGTCAACCTTTCCCTTGCGATCAAGGATGGTTGTCCATCTATCCACCGCAGTCAGCAGGTTGGTCATACAAGAATGACCTTTTCTGAAACCATGCTGTTGAGGTGAGAAGAACTTTGAGGATGACAAGTGTTCTAGTATGCCGTCGAATACTAGGGATTCCATAATTTTTGAAGGTATGGAGAGAAGGGCCACTGGTCGGTAGCTTGAGGGTTCACTGCGTCGACCTCCTTTGAAAATTGGCGTGATGTGGGCCAGCTTCCAAATTTCCGGTAGTTTGCCTCTGCTTAGCGAGTGTGCAAACATCACGCTAAGTGGTGTCGCCAGGATTGAAGCTGCTTCCCTCAAAACAGCGGAATGAACCATATCTGGACCAGGAGAAGTGTCTTTTCTTAGGTGCTACAGTTTACGGAGCACCAGGTCAGCACTCAGATCCACTTCGGAAAGTCCTGTACAGGCGCAGGTGAAGCTTTCGTCAGTGTAGTTGATGTGGGTCAGCTAGAATGTCTGGGAGTATTGTTCAGCCAAAAGGTTGGCGGCATCACTGTCGTTATTGGTCGGGCCTTTGGGACCAAGCAGTTGGGAAACTCCAGTTTTGCCTTGTCGAAGAGAAGCTGCGTAACTGAATAAGCTTTTCGGATTGGAGACGAATTTATCGATAAGCTTGGTCTGGAACTGAAGCCTGTCTTCTCTTATTGCCTTTGAACATATGTTCCTTATGCGTTTATATTGCCTGTATGCGTCGTTATTGTCGGTTCGTTTATATTCGGCCCAACAGTGCCTTTTGCGGCTTAGCAAACGACGAGTGCGGTTCTTGATGATTGGAGGTTGTTTGTGGCTTTTTGGGACCATTTGAGGAACTGAATGCTCAGTAGCACATAAGATCGTGTGCAGTAAAAAATCCCAATGAGCACCCACTTCAAGTTGAGGGTGAACATCCCAATCCACCTGTTGTAGATAGTCCTGTAAAGCTAACACATTCAACCGTTTGAAGTTCCAGCGCTTGTTGCTAGTAAGATATCTTAGCTCCGTTTTGCTGACAAAGCTGAGCAACATACTGACTCATCAAGATTGAGAAACTCTTGGTTGTGAAGTTGGTGCGCATCCAGGCATGACCGTATGTATAGTGCTACCCCACCCCCCATTCCTGTTTTTCTGTCGTTGCGAAATAAAGACATCCCAGTTATTGCTAACTCCTGGTCCGTAAACTGAGACGTTATCCAAGTTTCAGATATTCCTATCAGATGGGCATCATTAGCGTTGCTAAGTTCACGTAGCTCATCCATTTTGTTTGGCAAGCTCGCGGCGTTCGTGTATAGGCAGTTTATACTTTCAATTTGGAACGCGTGAGCTTCTTCCTGTTTGTCTATATGAGCCGTGTGTGTCTCGTTCTACGTCTCGTTCTACCAGAAGATATACAAGGAGAAAGATATGAATGAAGCGGATGGTTAGTATCTGATAAGATAACACCTGCCAAGAGTTTGGAAGACTTAAGATGTCTATCCACAAGCATATTAACAATGACTTCAAAAGATTCACCACATACCTTGCAAACCGCCTTCAACACTCTACGCAAAACGGCAAAGTCTTTTCTCAAAAGCCCGGGAAAGAATACTGTGCACATTGCCTCGATAGAGCCTTAATTTACAAGCTATCAGGACTCAGTAACTGAGTGGATAACGCGATGGTGTTTGAAGTGAAAGGTACTGGGTTCGAATCCCAGAGTGAAAATCGACTCTGAGATGTAGGTACATCTAGCTGACGAGTCCGAAATAGGACGAAACGCGCGTCCTGGATTCCACTGCCAGCAGTTATCCATCTTTACTTACAATTTTAGATCATTGTTTGATTCATGTTATTTTGATGTTGATGATAATTGACGGGCATTCGTGTAACACACATTTAAGGTGTTTTTAGAGACATACGTTCTAACCACACAGGTCTCGGAAGCATTGGCTTCCAAGACCTGACTACCCGAAAACCTTTAATCGTAAGGTTCGCTTCACCGTTTAGCTTTCGAGTTTTTAACTCTGTTAGGGCATTCTTCCACTTGATCCGATCCTCAAGTGGCCATTCAGGTCGAATACGAATGTTTGAGTCACGAGTTTTGCGTGCGTTATTTAGTACCACGTCCCTTTCCTCAAAATTACCAAGTACTAATTTAAGGATCCTTCTCTGTTGGGTTTCGCCTCCAACATATTTACCGAGTCTGATGACTTTCGAGATATGTACCCCTGGGACCTCATCGTGCAGTATATTTCTGATGAGAGATCCCACAAACTGCAGGTCGTGGGCGTGTCTCTTAGCGGGATCGGTGTCTTTCGATTCTGTTAAGTTCCAGATGATTACACTAGGCACCTGTTTTACTTCCTTAAACGTCGTGTTCACGGCCTTTGACCGTGATGTCAGATCCTGCCGGTTAGCTACCGGCTTCTTACTGTTAGCTTTCTTTATGACAGTGTCATGTGGGTCAAGCGAGTTACTCTCAACAACATTTGGTGAAGTTAGACTATTTCCATCCACAACAGTATTAAATATTTTCTTACATTTGGACTTGAGCGGAGTTGCCTGATGCTCAGGACGTCAGTCCAACGATGACTTATAAGCACTTTGTAATAAATACCGTGTGATCGTAACGCAAACTTCAAATGTACCGCAGAATATGAGTCTTGTTTAGAATAAAACTTAACGCATTCTTATAATAAGTTGTTGTTTATTTGACTAACAGTCAGCTACCCACATTGACGCACGTGCAAAAAACAAACATCAGTGAAATTCTCAGTTTACAAAACATTACCACTTTTCTAACGAGGAAATGTAGTGAAACAAAACTTCTGTCTGTCGATTCATAGAAAATCTTGCTCCACCTATGAATAAACAGTGTACCCATTTACCATCAAATTTCAAATTAGTTCGCTGGTCGGTTTCTCAGAGAATCATTTAGTTCTCACATCCTTACTTTATCATTCTATCGAACACTTATTGATAAGCTCGATTCCTTCGGGCTAAACTAGTTATAGCGTCCTGTGTTTATTGATCTATGAGACTGTGCTGAATCATCCTGATGATGTAATTTACATCACGTTTTGTGTATCGTTTCATATCATCCGATGTGACCGATGAACTCATCTATATCCGATATTCCCGATAATCACTTTGACTGTTCTCCAAATGTAAGTGTTTCATTGAATATTAATTAAGGTTGGCTGTCATCACTCAGTGAGATTGATCAAATAAGAATTGCAGTGGACTGTGATTGAATATTAACTTAATGTGTGGCACACATGTATATGTTGCCCCCCTGTACAGATGGCCGTGTTCAAATAAATAATAAATGGCTAGATAAATTAATAGATTTATATGATAGTTAAGCAGTTATCACTCATTTAGTTTATCACATTGGCTTTGATAATTATTTTAATTACAGCTCAATTGAGCATGTGCAGTCGCAAATATTCTTTATTAAAAGCTATTGTCAATGAAAAGTGCGGTAGGTGTCGGTATATGTTTCTATTACCTCATATCAGTACATTGATGAGAAATTAGTTATATAATGCAACTAAAAGAATGGAAATCACGTAAACTGTGAAGGAAAATACAGACATAATAAAGAGTACAACAAACAATTAGGAGTTACTTATGCTTGTTATCAATTCTATTCTGAGTTCTCCTTCCATGTTGTTGTCACGTGCTGTTCACTACTTTTAATTCTGTTACCGATTTACAGTGCATTTTATTCTTTGATCTCTACAGCTTTTTCTTTTGACTTGAGAACTCCAAGTTACGGCTTTACTCTTGATGCAGTTTGATGATTTTTGCACAATCACCGTCGTTGCAGGCAATAGGCTATATTTTGGAACAATTGTTTATTCTAAATGATGAAGAATATAACTTTCTTTAATGAAACTGAGTTTACCATAAGGATCAGTAAACAAGAGTTTTACAAACGAATACAGACTCAAAAATCATTATTCTAATATTTTCTACAGTTCAGTAAGTCATAGTCTATCGAATGATGAGACGCATGACGTGGTCTCTGAACGTCTTGACATTATTCTGATTTATGACTTTTTATTATTCTCCAGTCTGTATCGTTTCTACAAGTGACATCCATTTGTGACAGAATTTATCTCAAAGTTATTGAAATGTTTTTGGTTATGCCACGTCAGTGTCGTCAGGTAATGACTGTGTGACACGTTCTACTGAATCCATAAATATACTACACAATGCACAAAAATACAAGGTTTTCTACATTGTTTACGACTGACTGGCTAACTAACTGATCATCGGTTATAAAATTCTGATATCATCGTTGTTTCAATGTTTTCTAAAACGTCTACCCCAGATTAACATTTTCTACACCAGAGATTTTCGAAAATTCACACTGAGCTAAATTGCTTAGAATTTATTCAGTTCATACCTCAAATGTTTCGGATGGACGTCACAAGAGAAAGAAACATTGTTTGTATGTGTGTGTGTGATAAATAGTATTGTTTCACATATTTAATTTTCATCCACTAAATGTGTGAAATGATACAGCTACATGTTAAGTGAAAAATTACGCTACAGAATTGAGCTGTGCTATTCAGATTGTAGCGTTGAAGCGTGTATAGTGTCTGGTTCTCCTGTCTAGGGGCGGTGGGATTGAGCTATACTGCTCGGGTTAAGCCTGAGCTAGGCGATGTCTGACTCTCCTGTTAAACGAGACTAAACTGTACTGTTTGGATTGTCATATGACAGTCTGGATGGTGTCTGGTTCTCCTGAAAAGCAATGTAAAATTACCCTGACTCACAAGGGTATATTATATAAATACAATGATTAACTGTGATCAACCATAGAATATCAAAGTATTTTAGGAGGCATCTGAATCACGTGTCGGAAATCAGTCTTCAAACTATTATCTCATTGTTCATAACTTTTGAGTGGATAAATATTTTTCAATGAGGTTTCCTTTTTGTTACTGATAATGACAAGAACGATGATTCCGTGATTGGTGTATTTTCCAGGGTTTTGGCTGAAGTTTAACTGCCTGTGTTTTTCAGATACGCGTCATTGCCCAGTCTAACTCAAAAAATTAATTTTATCATATCCTTTCTGGTTAGACCAAGTAAACATCCGCTCAAAACTTTGCTTTATAACACAAAGTATTTGAAATTCTGGAAAAGTGCTTCAATTTACTATCAAAATGCACAGTCTCATTTAATCTTCACTACCTGACGAGCAGATGCTGCCACTTCGTTCCTGGATTTATTTTAAAATGAGAAAAGAGTTGCCTGCATCTGTTGGTTAAGCGTGGACAAGAAGGGCTGTCTAAGCAGGCCCTCATCGAAGGTACATTGACCACCAAACTCCAGCCTGCGTGGAAACATTTCTATTGCTTAACCACCCTGCAGCCTGATATTATGGAAACGTTGATTTAAATTTGTCGACCTCTGGAGTCCCCACGTTGAAAGATGGCATTTTTCAAAGTGTAGTGAGGTTCCTGAACATCACTAGTCAGCATACTAGAGCTGGCGCACCGGTTAAAATCGTACAGTGAAGCTTTCACCACTGCGAGGCATCGTGAACAAGGATCTGCCATAACATGCTAGTGAACGTCACCTTCTGGATAGCAGAACCAGGCTTCTCCATTATCCATTGGCATCAACTGAAATGTTGGAGGCAAAGAAGTCACAATAAGTGTTCCCCTTGTTAAAGATTGAATTGCCTCAATCATATGTTTTGTAGACAAACTATACAACATTTCTCGTACTGGACTTCGAACGTCAAAAGAAATGAATGATCTCTTGAGAAAAACTAGGTCACACTGACGTTACATTTTCAACGTTTAGGCCAGGATCGAAAACGTCTTTTGTGTCAGCCACTATTTAATGACCTGCTGTATTCATGCATGTTATATTGAAGCTACATCTCCTCCTAGAATGACGTATGAACCACTGAAAATAATCGATTGAACGTGAGGGTAGCTGTGAGAATCGCTATGTAAACTCGATGTACCAATCACTTAACGGATCACTTATGAAATGAGTTGACAATAAGGTAAATGAAATCAATACAGCAAATGAAGTAACCTCACATATGTACTGTACAATATTTTCAATTAGTTGAGTGTTATTACATCGATAAATTGAGTGCAAGTCATGCGATCATGGGTTTTAGACAAGTGGAGAATATTTCCCAACCTGTCTCTATGCTGATAGTGTGAAATTGTAGTCAGCGTTTCTAATAAGGTAACTGTGGGAAGACAAACACTATTTGTATAAATAGTTGTTAGTCAGGTTATAGGTCGTTTTATTTCCTAATTTCATCGCTTAAGTCAACCAAATTTCATGCTTGTCAAATTGTGACAAAGCTTTATGTCAAAATCAATAATAAATAGCTTTGATTCGCGAATTAGCTATGGAAACTGAAGTAGGTAGTGCTGATTTATATGTTCAAGGTTTCTGATCGTGCAGAACATGTTCACGGTTGTTTATTCGGAAATGCCAGAAATCGCAAATTTATTAGAAAAGAAATGGGATGATGCCAATGAAACTGAGTTATAAGATTACGTACGGTCATTCCAAGAGAAAAGATATATATGTACGTTAGGAAGTAATAAAAACATAGTAAATTAACCAGGAAAAAAGGATTAATTTGTCGTTATTCTCAAGGTTCGTTGTGTTAGATCACAGTACTTTTTCACAGGGGATTTGTCTGATGTTTCCATACAACCTTCTTATCTATTGTCTGCTATTAGTGGGAAAATCTAAGAAAATGATTAATTCGGCAGTCGAAGCTTGCTAACATCATTCATCTCAGTTGAAGATTTTTTGTTCTTTTGTGACTTAGTTCTTTTAATATGTTGTAGATGACGTCAAATCGCAATTGACTATGATCATCATTACAGGAAGATTACGTGCAACGTATCGAGTTGAATCCCTCGAAAGGCCACAAACCAGAAGGCTGTTGACGGTTGAAATATGATATATTTGTTGGCGATCACGTGGCATCAAAAGAATACTGAGACGTGCCGAAGTTAACGGGCTCAACTGTCGAGCGTAAGCGATTTCGTTCAAGATCACAGACAACGGGAATAAGATTGTCTTTTGCACACTTAAACAAACAAGTACAGTAAAACAACTGATGGTACAAATGGTTATAATAATAATTGTTTCTATAATATCAATGGCGTTCTCATCACAAAGGTGGTTCACTACAATGTCGTCGACTTCTAATACTCAGCAATGTTTTACGGGTGGATTTGTTATTTATCCACTATTCAAAAAATCAATATAACACTCATACACCAGAACCGAAATTCAGAAGTGTGGGTATCATCATTCTTCAAGCTTCTAACTTTCTTGGCAATTTTTTTGGTAAATAAAAAAAATGAGTGAAACATTACAAGAAAATAAAATCTTTTTAGTAAAATAAACGCAAGATCATATTAGATACGTAGTTATATTTCAAACTGTGACCGTCTAACCAGTTCAGCCACTTGAGCAGATTTCTCATTCATACTTGTCGATTCCGTGATTTTTTCGTCAAAAAACGGTCTAACATCACATGTGGTGGTTGATGATCTGCATAAGTATGTTTCAGCTGACCATTCGATACTTACGGAGTCGATGTTTCCTTGTTTTTGGATCACGAAATTTTTAGATTTCTTTGAAATAATTTTGAAAGGACCTTCGATAGGTGAATTTGTGTGACGACTTACTCTAGACTATTGTTACGTCAAACTCTTTCTAACCCATATATGTACATTTTTTTCTAAATTTCAACATATATAACTGGTTTTGATAGGCCTAGTCAAAGCCTTTGTGCCAGGATGAGAAAATGAATGGAAGCTACTAAACATTAATTTTCGCATGCTTTCGGGAACGAAAGGTCAGAACAATGCCTTGATCGTGTCACAGTAAATCAGAATACCGTCAAAAGATGATGGTAACTGCCTTAGTTTGAGACTAGAGTTGTTTGTTGCAAGTTGGTTTCATAAGTGTTGATTCTTCTCTTGTTTGTCTCTCAATAGAAAGCAATTGATTTCCAGGCGTTTATAACCAGTGATTAGGGAACCACTAACTGCTTTATCCGAAGCATTTACCATCAAAGAAAAAGAAGCAAAAAATTCGGATACATCAACATTGATGCTTGAGCCAGTTTATCCCTAAGCTGTTCAATAACCTCAACAGCCTCAGAATCAGCCTGCATTCGGTTCTGATCTCATAACCTACATTCAGTTTACTTTTGAAAGGCTGTGGGTTCAGTTTGGTCATGTTTGGGAATTCCGTGACTATATCCTGGAATTTCACCTTTGTTACTGGTTCAAGTCCTTCAGTGGGACCAAAGTTTCATGATTGCAATTCTTGCATTGACTTGCTTTTTGCACTGTGATTCTATGGGAAAGGTAAATGGAAAGTGATCCAACAACCTTTCTGTGGTCACTGCTTTTAAACTATTTGTGTGCGTGTATAGAAAGTGAAATAATATTTCTGTAGGACACTACGTCAATTTACTAAATTGTTTTGTTCCAGTGGGAATTCGCTAAGAACCGAAATACGTGCCCAGTAGTGCTAGAAATTATTCATCATGTGACTAACCTTCATCAGTATTCCTAATTGCACTGTGGTATTTGAAATCTCACACAAAACGTGTAACAGAACAGTGTATAAACGCAAGAATAATCCGATCGTTTACAGTAGCTGAAACATCTGTGACAGTGCACATACAGCTGAAGAGTGAAATGTTGGTGGTGTTGTTAACTCCCACTCAGATCGATTCAAATAAGCTGTTGAGAACACTGTCGCCAATTTATTATCTGTGAAGTACTCCAGACATTTTATTTTAAAATGAACTCCTTGTTCATCTTTTCTGTCACCGAAATGGAGAATGTAAGCTGTAATATATACAAATTTTAATTCGAATCTGAGGAAAAACTTCATGAGTTAGTGAAGAGTGCGAAGAATGTTCTCTCTGACAAGACTGTAGTTCCTGGTGGCGAAACTCTATTCATAATTGAGCGTGCAACGATATTTAGTAAGTTTGAAGATTCAGTAATATTGTGTACGCCAGCTAATGACGCCCGTACCGATTTTGTGCAATTTAATCTCTACCAGACTATGGTTTTGTTTAGGTGTCGCATTGTCTTGAGCATTAGTGTGAACGAAGAGTAGGAAAGGGTGAACCAGGAACTTCCATAGATTGATAAACTCTATAGTTGGATGAGCAGAATTGAAGTGTACATATCAATTTGACTCAGAATTAGGATAATTATTCGCTGTTTGTAATTAGGCCATAAATAATCGATATGGTGAGGAGGAATGTTGTAATCACTTGCAGATTGCCTATTAGTTAAGGTTATGTTGCAGACACACGGTATTACAAAATGTTTTTGAAAAGCGTCGTTCCTCGTATTCTTATATCTTTACTACACATTGGGCAGGTACATTCATTTCTAAGCTGTAATGACTTGAACATGACTAGGATATTTATTTGATTGAGACAACACTAACTTCAACATAGAATAACAATATTTGGAGAGCATTTGACAGTCAGAGAACATTAGTGAATAATGAGAACTGTTCAATATTTAATACGCAATTGCAAAATGCCGACGTGTAACACCCAAATAGCTTGTGATGCATTCTTGTAGTACTGCATATATCAGTACGAAGTCAGGAGAAAATATTGAGAACAATTAAACGTATTGTATTTGGGATTCAAAACATGCAAAATAATAATAATGCACGAAAAAAACATCACTTGTGGAAAAATATCACACACCCCTGAAGGAGAATTGCTGAGAAACAAACGTTATTCAGGGTGAATTCATTGTTAGACCTCAGACGATACTTGTCATTGAGTCCATTTCGAAAGATGGTTTTTCGACCTATGACTATTCACGACTGTTCGTTGTGCGAGATATAATAATGTATCTCAGATCACCAATATGCAATCTCTGTCAAAGCTTGCATTCCCTAAACACCAAAATCCGCACTATGACGATCAGATATACGAAATAATACTGGACTACCTGCATCGTCATTAAGGCAGAAAATACCATCGGGAGTAGTGGACAATCCATCAAGCTTGGCGAAATACACCGGGAATATTCGTTTCAGATCCGCATTTTAATCTTTATTGACAGTCCATAGTACGTAACTCAAGTATCGAAGTAGAGAGTTTGCACGATGAAGCAAAATCAGAAAAGAAAGGTGTCTTTCCAAAGACAATGCTGTGAATAAGGTATTTGACGGTTTACTTCCTGTATCAACAATCAATTTGTGGGACGAACCAAAAGAGGTATGTAATCGCTCTTACATGTGGAAAGTACTTTTCTAAATCGTGGATAAAAATGAAATATAATCCTCAGAAGCTCCAATCTTATTAAGATTTATTAATTTGGTATGATCATCAGAAGCTTCCACATCATAAGGATATAATAACGGAGTATGATATCATCATCAATGAATTGAACAGAAGCCCAACATACTAACATTCTGCAGTGTTGTAAACACTTGTATAAGTAATATACGTTTTTATTGAGTAAAAACCATCACAGAGACATAGGAATCCGTGTTTTATGTCTCACCAATTAAATTACGTCAATTACAACGTGAATAACCATAAAAATTGTTATTAGTTCAACGAAAAAATCTCCAATTTATTGAAATGAATAACTTAATATAAAGTGTTTTTAATAAACTACAAAATGAAGACAGAAAATTAAGCATTATGAAAACAAGCGATAAGTCCTTTGTGAGAGCCATAGCATACATGTCTTTTTACTGCACAACCATAGACATATGGCACAGCCACTGCACACAACCAAGAAAGAGATAAGTTAACGTATGACGATGTGTAAGGAAGGACTTTATTTCCCAGGTTCATTGTCTCCAGTCATTTCTGTTGTCATGTTCTGAAAGAGCGAAACAGTAGCAATATTACTAATTATCAAATGTCAATCAAATAATTTTTCATCCATTATACACCATTGTCAGTATTGATAACAGGAGTGAATTCAACAAATAGTTACATAAATTACATTTGCACAATGTGATCAATGAATAATGATTTAGAATATCTGCTACGGATTTGATAAGTACACATTATCAACAATAACTGAAGAGATAGGCACGACAAACGCATTTTGTAAATAGGTTTAGATGTTGTTTTAATTTTTTTTGTTAATTCTCATACTTTGTACATTTACCACAAGTGATTGTACAAGATGCTGAAGTGCATGACCTCGAACTCACTCTCTTCCGTTTTCGATTTCTTCAAATCACAACACACTCTGTTAAACGATCATAAAAATATACTACTTCACATACTTGTCTCTCGTTCCTAATGGTCTGTTGTCATGATATCTGAACAATAAAATATCTATTATCTCCATTCATAGACTACCACAATATTTCCATTATAAACTACATCTGGACATATCTCACGAATGACGGCTTCATGGAAGCAATCCATACAGGATAAATGTTTCCTAATAAGGAATCAGAAATACTTCTTCTGAATATCAACATGGAGATTCTACGACCTTTCAATTATTTTCCAAACACGACAAATAATTTACGACAGATTACAACTCCTTAGTCAAACTGATTTCATTGATATTTTGTAACAAGTCACACAGATAATGGGTTTCATATCAGACATCGAGAATCACTGCACATTCTATGAGCTGGAAAATTAACATAATTCCAGGCATTGGTATTAAACACGGCTTTCATTCCTTGTTGAATGTTTACATGGAAGCAAAGCAATGTACTGATGTCTGATTGAACATCGTCAGCCTATACAATGCTGAAGGATCAATACAAATCACTGCTTAAGTCATATTCAATTAAACGTAGATTTCTTGTGGCTTGTTTGACAAGGGTTGGTGTACTCAATAGGTTGACACTCAAGCTATTCTGAAGAACAAAAGAGTGACATAATTACTTGATGTCAACTACTTACCAAATCAGTTTCAGGTACTTGGTCAGTTTTCTTCAATTCATCTATAAAGTTAGATTCACTTATACTTGAAGTTGTTGTAGTTTGTTCAACAAGGGTTGGTTTACTCAATAGGTTGGCACTTGAGCTATTCTGAAAAACGAAAGAGTGACAATATTACTTGATGTCAACTACTTACCAAATCAGTTTCAGGTACTTGGTCAGTTTTCTTCAATTCAACTATAAAGTCAGATTCACTTATACTTGAAGTTGTTGTAGTTTGTTCGACAAGGGTTGATTCTTTTATTAGGTTGACACTCGAGCTATTCTGAGAAACAAAACAGTAGCAATATGACAAATATAAAGAACGTACCTTAAAGATAACTGTGATGTTAGGCACGACAAATTCGCTTTGTAAATAGGTTCGTCTTTTGTTAATTATCATAGTTTGTACATTTGTCACAAGTGTTCAAAAAATTTAAACTCACCCTCTTCCTTTTTTGAATTCCTCATAGCACAAGAAACAGTGCCGACCACTCATAAATATAATACTTTACTTACACGTCTCTCGTTCTCAATTGTCTGTTTACATGATGACTGAACTATAAAACGTCTATTATGTACTAATATAGACTTATACAATATTTCCATTTTGAACTACACCTGGAGGTATTTTTTGATTGACTGCTTCATTGAAGCAATCCATAAAGAATACATATTTCTCACAAAGGAATCAGAAATATATGTTATGAACATCAACAGTGTTAGTCTACGACCTTTCAATTATTTTCCAAACACGACAAATAATTTACGACAGATTACAACTCCTTAGTCAAACTGATTTCATTGATATTTTGTAACAAGTCACACAGATAATGGGTTTCATATCAGACATCGAGAATCACTGCACATTCTATGAGCTGGAAAATTAACATAATTCCAGGCATTGGTATTAAACACGGCTTTCATTCCTTGTTGAATGTTTACATGGAAGCAAAGCAATGTACTGATGTCTGATTGAACATCGTCAGCCTATACAATGCTGAAGGATCAATACAAATCACTGCTTAAGTCATATTCAATTAAACGTAGATTTCTTGTGGCTTGTTTGACAAGGGTTGGTGTACTCAATAGGTTGACACTCAAGCTATTCTGAAGAACAAAAGAGTGACATAATTACTTGATGTCAACTACTTACCAAATCAGTTTCAGGTACTTGGTCAGTTTTCTTCAATTCATCTATAAAGTTAGATTCACTTATACTTGAAGTTGTTGTAGTTTGTTCAACAAGGGTTGGTTTACTCAATAGGTTGGCACTTGAGCTATTCTGAAAAACGAAAGAGTGACAATATTACTTGATGTCAACTACTTACCAAATCAGTTTCAGGTACTTGGTCAGTTTTCTTCAATTCAACTATAAAGTCAGATTCACTTATACTTGAAGTTGTTGTAGTTTGTTCGACAAGGGTTGATTCTTTTATTAGGTTGACACTCGAGCTATTCTGAGAAACAAAACAGTAGCAATATGACAAATATAAAGAACGTACCTTAAAGATAACTGTGATGTTAGGCACGACAAATTCGCTTTGTAAATAGGTTCGTCTTTTGTTAATTATCATAGTTTGTACATTTGTCACAAGTGTTCAAAAAATTTAAACTCACCCTCTTCCTTTTTTGAATTCCTCATAGCACAAGAAACAGTGCCGACCACTCATAAATATAATACTTTACTTACACGTCTCTCGTTCTCAATTGTCTGTTTACATGATGACTGAACTATAAAACGTCTATTATGTACTAATATAGACTTATACAATATTTCCATTTTGAACTACACCTGGAGGTATTTTTTGATTGACTGCTTCATTGAAGCAATCCATAAAGAATACATATTTCTCACAAAGGAATCAGAAATATATGTTATGAACATCAACAGTGTTAGTCTACGACCTTTCAATTATTTTCCAAACACGACAAATAATTTACGACAGATTACAACTCCTTAGTCAAACTGATTTCATTGATATTTTGTAACAATTCACACAGATATTTGGTTTCATATTGAACTTTGAGAATTACCACGCATTCTATGAGCTGAGAAATTGACATGTTTCCAGTCATCAGTGTCAAGCATCGCCTTCATTCATTAATGAATGTCCACATGGAAGCAAAGCAATGTACTGATGTCTGATTGAACATCTTCAGCCTATACAATGCTTTGATTTATGCACTGAAGGAACAATAAAAATCACTGCTTATTTGTAGCATTGATATGCTCTCTCTAGTAAATAGATTTCTAATGTTGATTCTGGTAATATTAAAAACAACATGTGATGTCTACCAATTACTTACTCCAATCTGGCAACCATTAACTTTGAAGTCATGAATATCCTTATTATTGTCGACGATGCACCTGTTCGCCACCTTACACCAAAAACATGTATTCGATGTTGTTGAGTTTTGACATGTTTCGATGGAATTGTGTTTTTCACAATCTTCAATGGAAAGAATACGGTGATTGTATTTCAAATTATCAAACAAAAAGTAAGTAAATAACAAAACACATAAATACAACCCAATCATATAATGGTGATTTCGGATTTCAGTGACTATTTCATTTACTGGTAATTTGTCGTCACATTGCCCAATGCGAAATTCAATACACTTTCAATGTCATTCACATTTCACGACATTATACTGTAATTGAATAAACCACGTTGAATGTTTAACAAAGAGATTTGATGGGCAGTTCGGTCGATTTTCACGACTGTTGACATCCACAATCGTACACACTATACTGTCACTCGATTCAGAAAATCCCACTGCACTTGATGTTTGATGGTTGTTCAGTTCCTTTCCATAAAATCAGTTTTATGATCAAAATACGACTTGCATACCGCTTCTATATATCCGTAGGGGAGAATTACTTGATGAACTGAGTATTTTGAAATCGGTGCAAGACAGTCAGCTTTCATCAGACAGAAAATCCATTTTCAATTATTTTAACTCAATCAAACAACGAAGGATGAGTGACATTCCTTTGTAATTCATGTTTGACTTTTTTCGCGAAGAGATTTCAGTCAACCTATTGTGATCAAAGGTTTCAAACTTTGCAGTTGTCTGTCTGCTGTCAGTCAGCACGTATAACTAGTTGGATCATAAAATCTCATCAATAGTAATTTATATTTTATTCGACGAACATTGAAATCAATCTAAACATGATCTTATGAAATGATACTGTTCAAACGTCTACTATGGTAGTTTAAAGTCTGAACTAGTTTCTGCGACTTCAATACCTCAGAAAATTTCGATACTGCATGTATAAATGGATTGCAATGAACACTTACAAGTCAGTGCATAATCAACTAACTAACTTATATCATCTCATCCACCGTTTCGTGAGATTGTGTTTGAGTAAATTTCATGAAAATTAGGATACCTTTATGTGTTCAAAACGTGTCTTTAATTATTTTAAATGCTCAACAGCGAATTGACGTGTAGTGCGACGTCAGTTGAGATGGATGGTTGGATGTCATTGAATAACTGACTGAAATCACACATGAAATTTCCAATTTTATGAAACAGAAGTGATGCACTCAAGTGTAAAAATGGTCATTTCTGAGAAAATATGGTTAAACATACCACCGGAAACTTCAAACTCCACTAACGTTCCACTTTTGACCCATTTTTCATCAAAATATATGCCAACGTCTCTCTGATCTTGTGTAACAAAATGTACAAAAGACACATTAAATTTCCATTTTCAGTATAACAAGTTGTTTGCTCGATTAAGGAATGAACAAATAAAGAAACTGAATAACTGGTGATCACAGATACGATGACGGTCAAACAACGTTCTCGCAAACTATGCTTTACATCACCTTCTAGTCCCGAAAGTAACCAATGTTCGACCAGTAAATGACAAATGGTTTTGTTCAGTTTCTGATTTATTTTAATAGGATATCAACGCAAATCTATCTGAAAACTCTGTTTCACTGGTCACAGACTATTTCACAATTAGTTGACATTGAGCATTACTGTGATATGTCTCAGTAATATGTTGAAACCGATCATCATACACCTCCTGACCAAATACATAATGCATTTCATCATATTTAATCACAAAACACTGCTTCCAACCTACTTATTCACACTAAATACTTGTCTTAAAATTCAGCCTCATCTTTCAAAAACATGTAATCATGTCACTGTAGTATGAGGACTGAGTATTGTTTAAGAAAGCTATCGGATCTGTTTGACAAAATAAACTGTCTATTTTATAGAATAGTGTGTCAGTTAATAAATGTGTAGATATATTATCTGCGTAATTTCCTCTTTCATGTATCCCTGTGTGGATAAGACAGTCGTCAAACATGTGCAAAAATATCTCCAAATTTCCATCAGCACTTTTGCGATGAAGATAACTACACATCTTAGTTCCATTACACAGTAAATTAGGTTAGAGAGACATGTATCCTGAAACTCATTGTTGATGAAATTTTGTACAGAAAACTGTAAAAAAATTACAATTTTATCACAACAACTCAAATATTCTTAGTGATAGTAACAAGGATGACGGTTGTTGAAATGAAGACACAGATACTTGATTTCAATTCAGATAATTTCAGTGTTCTATAGATCGAAAGACCTAATCACAAACTCAAGGCTTTTTCGGAAGGAGTTTTTACTATGTTTTTATCACATGTAATACTGCAATTTCGCTTCAAGATGTGTAAACTCATAATTGACGTTGAACTTCTGATAAACAGTAAGGTTTGAACCGTGAGTTTTCGAAAAGTATTCCGATTTCATTTCACACCATTTTTTTCAACACTTCAATAACACTTTGACCAATTTATTTTCACACGGAACAACTGATTGATGTGGACTGTAAGAAGGATATATTAGATCACTATGAGAGATTATAGCCGATTTCTATGTTGACATAATAATAATCAGGAATAAACAGAAAGTGAAATTTGGCTAATAGATGATTGTTCATGTAGGTCAGTGTAAATCAGAATAAAAAAATAGCATTTGTTACCTTCTTCTCCACACTCAAATAAACCGAAAATTTGCGATCGTGAATAATAGTTTTCATATCCCCAAGGTACCTGAAAATAAGTAATGAAATTCTGAGTCAAGGTCTGTCCACACACAGCCACCCCTGTCAAAACCAACTAATCATTGAAGTAATGTGTCGTCAGTCGCACAATATTCTCCAAAGACAACTAGTCACACTTACAGTAGGCATACTGATCTCCCAAGTTTCTTTAGAAATATGCTCCATCTAGTCTACAACGGTATTCTGACTCACATCAGTTGTCAACTTCAGTTAAATTAGATGAACGATCTATCTACCATGGAATGACGAGATGCATTGTCAGATGGATATCCACGTCCGTTGGTGGACATGTGATAGTGAATAACTGCAATATTGCTGCACGTGAATTTGTTGTCATTTAGTGTAATGGTGTCGATGTGTTCACTTCCATCCATTACTGTTCGTATCCCATTAGAATTCTTTCCACAATATGTTCTGATTGCCCCGAACCAGTCAAAACCGATTCCGTTGAAGACATATGAAATCTTTCATCTAACCAGGCTTTTCCATTTATCCATCATCTATTGTATTCCAAATGTGTGGTTAACTTACTATTTTTATTCGAATAGCCATACGCTGAGAAACAATCAATATATTGATAATAAATCACTCAGAATATTCGACAGTAAACTTTTAAAACAGCTGATCTTCGGAAGACGCAGAAAAGCTTGACAGAATATGACTGACCACGTACAGTACTCTAACATACACTGTTTCTCTTTAAACGGTGCGAAAACGTAAGCATTTCCTTAGATATCACATCACTTCCTGTTATTCAGTAATTTAAACAAAGACCAAAATAAAGTGTGACACCAAGGTATTATTACTTATGCCATATATTCTGTGTGCTCATTTCAAATTGGTTCAATCGTATCTTGTTGCATTCGACAATATTGATATTCACAAGATATAATAATCTGAAGTACTTCAAATAAAACTATATTCGTATTGAATTGTGCAACTTACGTTATCATAATAGAAAGATATCTTTCCATTCGAATGTATCAGAGTAGTTACCTTGAATGTGCCATCTGTTAATTAAAGATTATCGAAATTTAGAATTTGAGAGATTCATGATGTTCAAGTCATTGTTAGATGTGATAATGAATGTACTTACTCACAGGGTGATCGCATCTAGGCAAATGTTTTCAGTATTATCTCAAGTGTTTTCTTTGTAATCAATATATTTTAATGATTGTCGAGTAAATGAAACAAGCATGCATCCTTCAAAATGAATATCAGATGCTTAGATTCTGAGGCTGTATAACACTCTTGCTTTCATATTGAAACAATACATCACTGGGCTTATAATTAGACCTCACAGTTGAAGATGTATTTATATTAACGTAATATTCTCTATCACTACCGCTCAAACAATCAACTCTTAGTACACATGACATGAGCTGTGAAGATTTTCTTTACAAAATGAACTTGATAACTTAATTGTTTAGTCAACACATTGGTATATCAGTGTTTGGTAAAGACGAAAAATGGAATACATGTAAATTATTCCTTCTATTGATTTCATAATGCGAATGAATAACATTTAAGTATGACCATGTGGTGAGTAACACAAGTTTACTTTCCTTGAAATACAGACTTCTGATCACGTTCCACTGCAGTCTCTTGATGAAAATGTATCTCTGCAAGTAAAATGAGATTATGATTCAATTTATCCATATTCATCTATTTATTACTCATCAAATCTAGTTTGCTGCAGCGTAAGTCGACTGTTCTTTTAATTTCAAACAATGTGTTCAAACGATCAGTGGATTCTACATTTAGTTTTCCCTAATTTTCTATGATGGTCACGTTTTATTACTTCTGTCGGGTTTTGAGAAGAATTCAATTACGCAAAACTGAAAAGAAGCAAGTGTGATTAATTACAATGAATGATGGTGTAAGTGTTCATAACTCACATGTGATCAATCAATCATTTTATAGTTTGCTTACTTAAATCTGATATTTGGAATGACAATCTATGAGCAAATACGTTCTCTGAAATAATGAAAGTAAAAAGAAAAATGTGTTTGTATATGTTTATGATGAATATCTGCTTCTTTTAATAAACATACAATAAAACATAAAGTGAGTTTGAACACGAGTTATCATCTTCGTTTCAAATTTCAGGTGAACCAAACCAATTAAATGGAAGTTTCAAGGGTCCTTATTATTATTTCAGCGATATGATGAATGCTTTAAACCAACCAAGTGAGAAGAAAAGTTTACTTCTGAATCGTTGATTTTAAAAGCTTTTGGTCAACTAAGAGTACGTTGATGTCTAACGAAACATATACATACAAAATGGTTTCTGGAGATTCTGTTACTCCCCTGAAACTGTGTTCCCTCAATCGAACTAATTTTTACTCAGAAACGCTACTTCAATGTCATTAGTTCCAATCACTGAACAAAATGAATGAACTTCAGTTTTATGTTCTTGGTGTTCTGGTTTGAATCAATAGTGATGTGCTAGCACACTGTTCATGTTCGTTCGTTGATTCGATGTTTCAAGAAGGGCATGAGTTTGAACTTCATGGTCCTACAAATATGGTAATCGAGAAATTGTTTAATATTGAACTGTCTACAAACAGTGACTAAGAAACATTAAACTTTTAAGAGCTAAGTAAGTGACACCCAAAAATTTGAAAGGCGTCAAATATAATTTAAAAGTTCATGTGCTTCAATAATCCAAACCGATTTGTCGCACAACACCGACTATCGTTGTAGCTGTGATCAATTTGATTCATTGAATCTACCAAGAAGTGTCGTAGTGATATGTTATCTGTTTTATAGCAGCTTAAACAAACTGGAGAGTGGGTAATTTTCACTTTGGCAATTAAATAAATCGGCGTATCGTTTCTAGTCATCAATTCGCGTCTACTTTGAAGTGAATCGGTGTTTTATTCAACTCTTTCACTTGACAGTAATGAAAAAGTGTTGTGAACATATTTGAGGTCATGAAATCACACAAACAATATAATCACTATGTACCGGTCAGCTCTCACGAGATAATCAACCTGAATGCTGAATCATTTATGCAAAATAAAAATGAGAATTAAAACAACAAAACGAAATATCACTGAATAATAGTAGAACTCACTATCATTCGAAATCTCACATTCAGACGAAATAATGTCAGGTACATAATGGTCAATTGCTCCTAAGAACGTTTCTCCGTATATTTCTATTGAACCTGTATTAATCGAATGAAAACATGCAATTTGATTGATAATCTTCTTTGAAAGAATAAAAAGCTTTGAAATTAACTCTAGACTAAAATGAATTGCATAAATCGTAAGACGCTTGCTTTAAGACATCAAAATATTTACAAATTGAACAAAATAAGATGTCGGTAGAAGTTTTGATTGTTACAAATAGACATGAAATTGATTTTCCGATGAAATCAAAGCAACTTTGATTTATGGAATGAAATGTGAATAGACAAAGCTCAGTCAATATTTTATTTCAAAGAAAATCATTCTCTTACCATATTTGGTAATGACGAGTCTGGTGACATCAGAGCCGTAAAATTTAAAAGAGAATTTTGGAGTAATCCTCTGAAGCTATGTAAACATATGGATTAGTACCTACTTTGCAAAATTTAGTTGACTCACTTGATCAATAACCAATTTCTCAAACGTTCCATTAACAAAAGGAGAGGGTTGATTTAGGCGAATCAATCGGGAATAATAATAATAGTGAGACTGAATATGTGTATTAGAACCTGACTGATAACTTACATATTCATGTGATTCACGTTCAAATACTAGTTCATTTGCTCTATTCAAATTCATTTCGTCACAAGCATGTTGACAATTGAAGATCTTAAAAGCCAAGCTGACCATCAAATAAACGAATATCAGCTGGTCACAGGAAAACTTATATCTAAAGTGGTTCAGATAAAGAAACGGCCTTATTTCATTGAAAGAAAATGACAGTCGTATAATACACTCATTAACCTTAACTGTACAGTTAATACTCACCTCATCTTCTTCTTGAAAACGTTAATAATTGTTGTTAGAACGTATCCAGTTTATGTAGATTTTCAAAGTGTGTGTTTCTTTCTTTCTGGTTGGATGATTCAAAGTGACCATTGAGACGATCAAATTTCATGAAATTGTATGATCATTGTTAACCAATCATCGTGGAAGATGAACTCATCGTTAATTAATACTCTTCTATCTATTGAGGTATATAGGCTACCAATTATCCACTGTTTGGTTGAAATTCATGACCCCTATTGATGTAAACTATTCTGAATATGATTAGTTATACTTTAAACTATGTGACTGGTTTATTTGTTGTTAAAAATGAGTTGTTATATTTCGATGGACAAACATTTTGTTACTTGTAATAATCTGTGAATTGAGTGTCATTAGTGAGTGTTTTGATTTGATTATTTAAAATTTAAGTAGCACAAACTGTTTTGATTGGATATCTAAATTCACATTTCCATAATTGAATTTTATTGCAATAAAGTTAATTCTGCCAGACGATCCCATCATCGATGAATGCGAAATTGTATTTTCTGTACAATGTCACATGAATTATAGTTGACCCGCCATATTCTACCACTAGCCGTTAATAGATATTGAGACCAAAATAGATAGAAATTTTATTATTGATCAAGTTCAAGTGAAACGAAATGCGTTTAGTTGTGTAGATTTATGTGATCAATGATTGAAATAAAATAAAGATAATATATTTCATTGAAAGTGAATGAATTTCTCGATTCACACACAGATTTATAATCACCATAAAGATCATTCAAACTGAAGGTTAATAAAAGTGTAAGTAGACAAGAAGAATACTGATTTACACTTCACTATTTCAATGAATGATTTACACATATCCATTGAGCTTGTTTTGATTATCATCTGTATTTAAACATACGATTGAATCATTATGATAAGAGAATGTCAAAGGTAAATTTAGTCCATACTAAACTCAATGAATCAATTATTATCGAATGAATAACAGCCTTCACTACCGTAAATGAAAAGTAAATTCTGCTGAACAAGTCAAGACTATTTATGTTTTGTTTATATTTGCCCAAAGTCATTTTCGTTTATATGAGGTTGATTTGTGAACCATAAAAAGATGTTGACAATAACCAAATTATTGTTACCTCGAGTACGACATTCTATAATCTAATGAAGGGCTGTTGCATAATTTCTCGAAATCATAAACAACAGAACTCTCTTCAATTTTATATAAAATTGTACCACGAATAATTATTCAAGCATCAAATTATCAAAAGAAACATTATTAGTTTTATGATTATCATTGAAGTAGTAGCAGTATTATTGAGTTGGCTTCCAGAGAACTTAAACGGAGCCTCTAGAGGCTCATAAAGAGCCCCAGCCAATCAGAGTACGATAGAACATTCTAGAGTCCAACGTTGCATGCTACTATTGGTCGGTAGCAATATATATCGTTAAATGGATTGGCTGAAATAGGGTGTTGATTTAACATATGCTAGCTTGTATAAATACCTATGATTTTCTTTACAAAAATGAACTTTGCAGTAAAGTTTTTCTCTGATACTTGTGTCAATGACAATGAATATTTCTCTGGAGCAATTAGAAGCCTATATGGTGCCTCAAGAAAAGAGGTTTGAATAGTCCCAAATTAGAATCATGGAAACCCCGATGCAGAAATTCTGCCTGTTTGATGGAAACCCTGCTTCTAGTGAAACACAAGCATCACATACTGATTAACGCCATACATGATTTTAATTTTGATAGTGTAGCAGGTATAACATTTGAGTTGTGGTTTAAGAAGTTTGAAGATTTGTTTTATAATGATCTTTGCAACCTGAATGACGCATCAAAAGTCAGAATACTACTGAGTAAACTTGGGACTGTGGAACATGAACGCTACAGTAACTTCATTCTCCCGAAAAACCCACGAGATTTTAGTTTTGATGAAATAGTCAAAATCCTGTCCCAAATCTTCGGAGAACAATCATTTTTATTAAATATTCGTTATCAGTGCTTAAAGTTAACGAAAGAACCTAGAGACAACTAGGTGAAACATGCAGGAACTGTGAACCGTGAATGTGAGAGGCTTTGATTGTCGTCCATGTCTGAGGACCAGGTTGAATGCTTAGTATTTATCTGCAGCCTGCGTTCATTTGATGATGCTGATATCCGGACCAGAATCCTATGCGAACTTGAACACTGCTCAATTAAGACCCTACAGGAAGTAACTACCGAGTGCCAAAGGTTAGTGAACTTGAAGCATGATACCTCAAAGGTAGAGAATGGTAATTGTTTTCATAATGTCAATGCAGTCAAGAAAAATAATCCTTGCAAGGTCCCCGCACACCTAATTATCGTAATAACGGCGACAAACGATAATCTCTATGCTGAGCATGTGGAGGCTGGCATCATAAGAGGTTTCACCCGTATAAAGAACATTGTTGCAGTAAGTGTCATCGAAAGCGCCAAAAAGAAATCAACTGCAGAAAAAGAAACTATAAACGACATTTTGCAAAACCTCACTTCAAGAAACACAGGTCTGGGGCATTAACGAAAAGAATTTTGGAATCACATAACAAAGCACGAAGTTGCCGCCAGAGAAAGTACGTAACTGTGAATGTTAATAAACACCGCTCTTGACTTCAGCTTGATACGGCTTCTGATATTACGTTAATAAGTCCAGAAACTTGGAAGAAGATTAGGCGACCCACGGTGCATCGAACAGCACAAATAACACACAATGCATCAGATGGAAAGTTAAATATTGTTGGAGAAACACCTTGCATTGTGTCTTAAGGTGCGGTAATAACGACAGTATATCTTACAAAGAAGCCAGCACTCGATTTATTGGGGTTAGATCTTATAGAAACACTTAAATTAACAGACCACTCTATTAAGAGTACCTGCAAACGAATCACACGTGTTTGAAGAAGGATTAGGCGAATGCACGAAGGCTAAAGCAGTGCTAACTCTAAAGCCTGCAGCTACTCTCATTTTTCGACCTAAAACACCTGTGCTCTATGCTGCTCTTCCAATAGTTGAACAGGATTTACAACGACTTCAGAAAATGAGTGTTATCGAGCCTGTGAACTTCTCGAACTGGGCTGCACCGATAGTGGTGATTGGGAAGTCGAATGGAAGTGTCCGTCTATGTGCAGACTACTCCACAGGATTAAATGAAGCTCTAGAGTACCATCAGTATCCGTTGCTCTTACCAGAATATCTTTTCGATAAGCCGAACCGTGGCAGATATTTTGCGATATTGGACTTATCAGACGCATATCTACAAATCCCGGTATCTGATGAAAGTAAAGATTTTTTAACGATCAACACACACAAAGGTCTGTTCCGGTATAACCGACTACCTTTTGGGGTGAACACAGCGCCCTCTATTTTTCAGCAAATTATGGATACCATGTTACAAGGTATTTCAGGGGCTGCAGCTTACTTAGACGACATAATACTTATGGCAGTAGATAAAATGGACCTGCAGAAGAAGCTGAACCTGGTACTAGAACGCATAGTCAATTATGGTTTACGCCTCCGAGCGGAAAAGTGTGACTTCTATATGCAGCAAGTACGGTACTTTGTGTTCATAAAAGATAAAGATGAAAGACGACCAGATCCACAGAACATTGAAGCAGTTCAAGCAATGCCTAGACCAAGGTACATTACTACCCTATGATCATTCTTGGGATTGTTCAACCATAATGGTGCCTTCCTCCCCGATCTTCACCGTCTACGTGCTCCACTAAACAACTTACTACAAAAGAATACGAGATGGAATTGGTCTGCAGACTGCCAAGCGTCTTTCGAGAAAATCAAGCAACTCCTGACACACTATGATCCTTCGCTACCGAAAGTCGTCGCTTCAGATGCTTCTAACTATGGTGTAGGTGCAGTTACCTCTCACATTTTTCCTGAAAAACCTATCTCAAACGCTGCCGGATTTTTAACGACGACCGAAAGGAACTATAGTCAGATTGAAAAAAAGCCTATCAATTATCTTTGAAGAGAAGAAGGACCATAAGATGATATGTGGTCGACATTTTACTCCATTAACAGACCATTAACCACTACTTGCAGCTTTTGGGTCAAAGAAAAATATTCCAGTTCATACAGATAACGGACTCCAACGATGGGCAACCACACTTCTTGGTTAGGACTTCAAGATAAAGTATCAGTCTACTACCGCCTTCGGACAAGTTGACGCATTGTGAAGAATAATAGGCTATCAATCGAAAACCTCAGAGGATATTCTTGTAGCAAAAATAAAAGCCGAGGAAGAAGTTCATCGTGTATTGGATGACGCAATCAATGGACTCTCAGCAACCTTTGAAACTATCAAGAAGATGACTGAAAGTGATAAGATACTTTAAACATCTTACAGATCCACTCGAAATCCGAATGTTCAAACGGCAAGTCTCTTGCGGAAGTCATGTTCGAAAAACGTGTTCGAACCGTCTTCAATGCCATGTTGCCAACCAAATTAGTTGACGAGCGCAGTCACAATCCAAATCTCCGGAACTTCACTGCTGGTGAAAAAGTTTACATTAAATCCTACATCGGGAAGGACCGCTGGGAGCCGGGAGAAGTGGTACAAAAATTAGGAAGCGTTCTGTACAGAGTTCGAGGAACTTTTGTGACATGTACACGACACACAAATCAAATCCTTAAAAACAAAAGAACGTCGCAAAATAGAAGTGACCGCCAGATTTTTCCGTTACATTTAATCTTAGATGCACCAATGCCACAAATGCCTAACAACACTGACAAGAAGCCGTGGTCAAGGAAGACGACGAGAATAATGGGACGACGTCGCAACCCAGTAGTCAAACTACAAGTTGGCCCTTGAAAGAAATATTATTCGATTGAGATGTTGAGTTGACTTCCACAGAACTCCGACAGAGACTCCAGAGGCTCATAAAGAGCGTCAGCCAATCAGAGTACGATAGAACATTCTAGAGTCAAGCAAACACCACGAATCATATGCATTTAGGAATCAGGTTTCAGATATTGCGAATTCTGTTCGATTTATCTGATCCCATTTAACAAAACATTAGGTTTTATCATTTCTGCTATTTGCTATAAAATTCTTAAAGTTGAATTCATTGTCTTTTTTCAGTATAAATTATCAGAGTGAATAATTACACGAACATATTTCTGTTTACCTCAATTGTTTACAGAATTATGAATGAGTTTACTTTGTTGTTGTCTATCACCTCATTTTATCTCATTAAACAAATCTTATGGTATTCTTTAGTCTTTATTCTGTATAAATAGCGTAATATGAGTCTTGTTTACAATAAAACTAAACGCATTCTTATATAATAAGTCACTGTTTATGTGACTCACTATCACCTAAGCATACTGACACACACGCGCAAAGAAAACATCAGTGAAATTCACATTTTTAAAATCATTACCACATTTGTAAATACAAAGTGAAGAGAAAAAATTCTTTTGACTGTCGATTCACAGAAGGTCTTGCTCCATCTTTCAATAAATACTGCAACCATTTACCATCCGATTTCAAATGAGTTTGGTGGTCGTTTTCTCATAGATACATCTAGTTTTCACTTACTTACTTTTTCAATTTATAGATCGCTATATTGATAATCTAGATTCTTCGAAACTCCACTAGATTTGTTGTCCTGTTTTTATTGGTCTATGGGACTGTGGTGAATCATCGTGATGATATAATCCACATTGTTTTCTGTGTATCGTTTCATATCACCCACTGTAATCGATGAACTCATCTGTACCTGAAATTTTGTATAGACACGTTTTACTGTTCACCAAATCTATGTGTTTCATTGAATATTAATTAATGTTAGATCTTATCACTCAGTGAGGGCGATCAAATTTTACGTGAGGTTCAATGAATTGTGACATTTCGTTTGGTATGGAAATTCCTCTTCATTTTTCAACAGAATTCAAAAGAATTGTACTCTCAATATTTTCACAGTTCAAATCATGAGTCATTTGAAGCTAGACCACCATGGAAAACCTGGAAGCACCGAATGGCCGTTTCTTCCTATTATGGGACTCTTAGGCAGTGTGCATCCACGAACCTGCACTCACGAGATTCGAACTCGGGGTCTACCAGTCTCACGCCAGAGCACCGGTAGTGCAGTGCTTCGCTAATCGTTCACCTAGATAACCATCATAATACGAATCTTAACAGTCCATAAAACCAGTAGGCTAAGAGAAGCGGCAACTGAATTTTCTTGATAAATGATGCAGGCCAGAAACTTATGAGCACATGAGAAAATGTCAGCGAGTGAAATAAAATGACATGCATTGAAGATGGCGGGTAAGCCAACTCACTTTTACCAAGCGTTAATCAATATTTATAGTCAGACAAGAATAAATGACAAACATGTGATAAATAGGATAAGAAGTGTACACGCACCTACGCTCATATAAAATTGTCAGGGTTAATGATTGAGTAATTAACAAGGTGAGAACATGACTTATGATGGATAGGTGAATTCACTTGTCCAGAAGTTAGAATAAAGAATGCGGGCTTAACATAACAACCGATAATACAAACCTCACAGATGGAGATCAACCAAGTCTGCTGTAGAGATATCAAATCAATGAAAACAATTGGTGAACGGTTGCTCAAATATCGTGGATTGGTTGAAGTTAGACATTAACACAGTTGAATGACGACCAGCTCAGTGGTCTATCGGTTGAGTGCCCCAGAACAAGACTGTTAGGCCCCGGGTTCGAATCTCGTGAGTGCAAAATCGTCAATGCACACTGCTGAGGAGTATCATAATACGAAGAAACGGCCGTCCAGTGCTTGAAGGTTTTCCATGGTGGTCTAGCTTTAATTGACTCATGATTTCAACTATGAAAATACTGAAATTTGCAAAAAAACCCTTTCTGATCTGTACTATTAATCTTGAAGAAACTAATACTCCTCGTGTTATCCAAAATCATATCATTCAACTTTGCAGTATGATAATCAACTTATACGTTGCTCGAAACACAACTGACATCTTACAGGAGAGAGATGTTCATATTTATTGATCAAAGCACAATTGTTGATGTCCCGCATAACTACTCGCTGAATGCATATGGAATTCTGTCGATCAAGTATTCTACCTATACTACATCTACTACTTATTAGTAACAACTGATCAATAATTTTGTTCGGATCAAAATGACCTGTTGAGACAATTTCAGGACAATAGTTTGTATTTGGCAATATTCAGACGTTTCACTCAACTTTCCCCATTTATAAATTTTGCTGAAGCAAGGACAATCAATTGCGGTTTCTCGTCTGCTGCTTACAACCATTTAACATGCTATTGAATAAGTCCTCATCTGTTCAACATTTACCGTTGTGGTGAGATATCCAGGTCCTTCAGGAAGAATAGTAGACAAACAACATCACATTTACTAAGGTTTGAAGCAGCAACTGGCATAAAATCACTTGGACCAATGTTAAGTATCCACAAATATTCAGTTGTCAATATTGCTTTGCCATGGTCAACTTACTCACAAATGTTTGACATGCGATTCTTCTTTTCGTGGCACTAATTATGACACATGATAAGTGAATCCATCGTCACGAAATATTCTCACTAGATACATCTTACTGCTGACTTGATATGTATATTTATTGAATATTGGTTAAGGTTGATTATAGCAGTTGAGTGAGGCAGATTGACTTTATCAAAAAATTAAACGTTTTCGATAGGTCTGTCATTAGGCGTTGAAAGTCGTTTTGGTGAGTTACACAATCCAATGTATTCGAATACAAAAATACAGAACATCGTGATAACATCTGACGACCATACAGTGAATACATTTTTTATGAAATAACAGTCAATAGTCTCAAACTTCATTGTTCTTCTGTTTCCAAACCAATCACTTTTTGTTCTCCTTCACCTTTCTCTGATCTTCTTAAACGTCTGCTGCCAGACATTTCACTTCCTATTCATCATGCATACTACTGATGTCTGTAGCAATCACTGGCACACATCACAGTTGTTCTCGCTCTATTAAAACTAAAATATTCATTAGAATATCAGTTGATTTATTTATTTTCATATCAGTCTGTTTGTGTAGTGAAATTCACTTCAATTATTATTCAATTGCAAACAGTAGTCTGGAATAAGATTGAGAACTGTTACATAATTCAAAAAAGTCTTCAAAAATAGAATGATGTTTGGTGACAGATTGTTCAAAAACATCAACTATGAGAAAACCGTTAAGTAGTGGTCATCTAGCGGCTAGTGAAAAATCACTTCAAATGAAAATAGTCCACACAAGACAACTTATCGTCCACTTATTGAATCTGACGTAAGGAATAAAAAATAATGAGCGAATACTGAAATCCACATACACAAAGTTAAAAAAAAAATTCTTTTGACTGTCGATTCACAGAAGGTCTTGCTCCATCTTTCAATAAATACTGCAACCATTTACCATCCGATTTCAATTGAATTTGATGGTCGTTTTCTCATAGAATCATCTAGTTTTCACTTACTTACTTTCTCAATTTATAGATTGCTATATTGATAATCTAGATTCTTCGAAACTCCACTAGTTTTGGTGTCCTATGTATATTGGTCTATGGGACTGTGGTGAATCATCGTGATGATATAATCCACATCGTTTTCTAGAGTCAAGCAAACACCACGAATCATATGCATTTAGGAATCAGGTTTCAGATATTGCGAATTCTGTTCGATTTATCTGATCCCATTTAACAAAACATTAGGTTTTATCATTTCTGCTATTTGCTATAAAATTCTTAAAGTTGAATTCATTGTCTTTTTTCAGTATAAATTATCAGAGTGAATAATTACACGAACATATTTCTGTTTACCTCAATTGTTTACAGAATTATGAATGAGTTTACTTTGTTGTTGTCTATCACCTCATTTTATCTCATTAAACAAATCTTATGGTATTCTTTAGTCTTTATTCTGTATAAATAGCGTAATATGAGTCTTGTTTACAATAAAACTAAACGCATTCTTATATAATAAGTCACTGTTTATGTGACTCACTATCACCTAAGCATACTGACACACACGCGCAAAGAAAACATCAGTGAAATTCACATTTTTAAAATCATTACCACATTTGTAAATACAAAGTGAAGAGAAAAAATTCTTTTGACTGTCGATTCACAGAAGGTCTTGCTCCATCTTTCAATAAATACTGCAACCATTTACCATCCGATTTCAAATGAGTTTGGTGGTCGTTTTCTCATAGATACATCTAGTTTTCACTTACTTACTTTTTCAATTTATAGATCGCTATATTGATAATCTAGA
Organism: Schistosoma mansoni; assembly: GCF_000237925.1. Lineage (NCBI taxonomy): Eukaryota > Metazoa > Platyhelminthes > Trematoda > Strigeidida > Schistosomatidae > Schistosoma > Schistosoma mansoni. Next base: position 1,407,522 of record NW_017386008.1, on the reverse strand, counting down.
TTCTTCGAAACTCCACTAGATTTGTTGTCCTGTTTTTATTGGTCTATGGGACTGTGGTGAATCATCGTGATGATATAATCCACATTGTTTTCTGTGTATCGTTTCATATCACCCACTGTAATCGATGAACTCACCTTTACCTGATATTCTGGACAAATACATTTGATTGTTCACCAAGTCCACAACCTTTGATAGTGTTTTACATGTTGTGCTTTAGAAGTGCCATGGACTGAGACCAAATATATACCTAATATGTCGCACACATCTATATGGTGCACCGTTTTTCCAATATTTGTGTTCAAATGAAAAAGTAAATAAAGAAATAATAAATTGCCAGATAAATAAACACATTAATAGGGTAGTTAAGCAGTTATCACTCATTTGTTTGATCATTATGTTTTCGACTATCATTTTAGTTGCTCTCTAGTTGAGCAAGTGCAGTTGTTACTATTCTTCACATAGTACTTTAGTAATATTCATCGTCAATGTCGAGTATGGTAGGAAGGTGTCGATATAAGTTTCGTTTACCTCATATCAGTACATTGAAGGGAAATTAGTAACACATAGCAACCAAAGGAAAGGAGATAACGTAAATGGGGAAAAATATAGACATAACAAAAAGTAAAAAAAACAATTAACACTTAATTATGACTCACCAAATCTTTTCCGAGTTTTCCTTCCATTATCTTGTCACGTGTCATTCACTCCTTTTAATTCTGCTCCCGATTTGCAGTGTATTGTATTCTTCGGTCTCCTCACTTTTTTGTTATGGCTTGAGAACTGCATGTGACAGCTCTACTCGTGATGTAGTTTGATGATTTTCGTATACTCACATTCTTCACCTACGATAATGTATATTTTTGAACAGCTGTATGTTTCAAATGAGAAAAATATAACTATCTTCATTGAAACTTTGTATACCATTAGGATTAATAAACAAGTGATTTACAAGAAAACAAAGACTCGAAAATCATAAATCTAATATTTTTCCACAGTTGAGTAAGATGATTTTATTCAACCACCGCTTACTATTACCACTTCTATTCACGTTTTAACCTACAAGATGTTTCACTGAAGATTAGTTAAATGAAAACCCAGTAAAATTAGAATAAACCCTTTCTTTATTTTAATATCATATAACTGACTACTAACCTATGTAAATTATAAACATTCCTTGAATTCCGAATAACTAGTGTTAAAGTATTTGCTACTAACCTACCACAATATATATCGATATTCCTCAACGAACTTTGTGCTAAAGCTAAAGACACTACTATCAAGACTTCATTAGTGGTGTATGTTACTGATAACAACAGATTTAAGTAGTATAAATCACCAACAGAAAATGAAATGTATGGTGGAGTTATCCACGTAGCTACTGATTGCTGATAGACACATGCTCGTGCAATGCGATATGTTACTACTACTCAAAACATAAATAAGAGATAATATTCACAAGATGAATATTTCGTCTTTCTACTGTTAAACCGTTAACATAATGCTTTATCACTACTCTTTAAGTAATATTGATTGTAAAATAGATCGAATGAATCGCTCAAACTCGTGGATGGGTTTAAGTTAGATATAAACACCGTTGGATACCGGCCAGCTCAGTGGTCTATCGGTTGAGGGCTCTGGCTCCAGACTGGTAGGTCCTGGGTTCGAATCTCGCGAGTGCAGGATCGTGGATGCGCACTGCTTAGGAGTCCCATAGAAGGACAAAACGGCCGTCCAGTTCTTCCAGGTTTTCCATGGTGGTCTAGATTCAACTGACTCATGACTCATTCAACATGACTCATGACTCTCAACTGTGCAAATGGAAAAGTTTTATACTGTATGAAGTATCACCTGTTCAACGTGTTCTGATTTTTAGGTCTTGTCGACTGTCCTTGTATAAGAATACTAAGCAATAGGAGTAGCTGGGTCGTATATTAACAAAAAAAACTACAACAGTGTCGACGGAAGAAAATGGAAAATTCATTCAAAATGCCGATATCAGACGACCAGCTTAACCGAATACTGCAACAACAGCAAGCACAAATTGACGCACAAATGCGCTTGTTTGAAACTCTGACGCAACAGCCTAACATTCACTGCTCGAGTTTACATGCTACTTCAAGTACTTCTTGTGATGCAGTTGACGGCAGCATTCCACTCGAAGGTGGAAATACACTTCAAGCGTTGAGAGGACACATTTAGAATAGAGTTTTGTAAACAAGATGACGCAAGGAAGACTCGACTGTTGATGCTCAAATTGGGAAGTCATGAAATTGCACGCTATGCTGATCATGTATTACCAAAGTTACCTCGAGAGCTGGTGCTCTAGCAAAAATCGTCAACAGAGTATGTGAAAGGTTAGAATTACGCTCGTTGACAGAAGACCAATTTAAATGCCTTATATTCATCAAAGCTCTTCAATTACCAGAAGATGCTGAGATTAGAACCCGACTTTTAACTTCTTTGGATCATGATTCTTACATCACACTCAGAATGTTAACAGATCAGTGTAAGCGGCTACAGAAAATCAGACACAACAATCAGTTAATTGAACAAGTAAATCCTAATTTAACCTGAAGTAGTGTCAATGCCATTAATAGGTTAAAAGTTTAGAAACCGAAAACAAGTGTTAGCAAACCAAAGGCTGCATGTTGGTTTTGTGGTGATTGGCATTATGTATGATTCCGCCTATTCAAGAAACATAAATGTCAAATGTGCAACAAACGTGGGCATAAAAAAGGTCATTGTCCTTCAAATCGTACGTCCCAGCCAAAGCAGAAGCATCAAACTGTCCTCGACACTTGGTAAAGTCAGTCGAATCTGAATCACCTTCTCTGGTAGCAGCCTTCCAAACAGACAATTACATTCGGAGAAAGTATGTTACTATTCAGATTTATGGTATAGCATCTCGAAGAATATCAATATCCGTTACCAGGTCGTGAAGACCTGTTTGCTGAAACAAATGGTGGTACATGTTTCGCGAAAATAGGCTATTTGGATGCCTATCTGCAGGTGGAGGTAGATGACGATAGTAGAAAGCTTCTGACTATCAACAATCATCGAGGGTTATTTCGAGAAACCCGCCTATCACTCGGCATGATGATTGCACCAAACATCTTTCAGCAAATAATGGATACAATGCTTACTGACATACCAAGTACAGCAGATTATCTAGATGATATCATAGTTATGGGTTCCTCTAACAGTGAACTTTCTGGTCGTTTACACCAAGTTCGTAACAAAGTGTCGAAGTATAAATTCCAGTTACGTAAAGAAAAGTGTATCTTCTCCATGCATTTGATCAAATACCTTGGTTTCATGCTGGATAAGAAAGAACGGCCGACGACCAAACCCTGCCAATAAGGAAACCATTCAAAAAATGCCCGTACCAACTGACGTCTCTTTACTTACGTCATTCATGAGATTAGGTAGTCACTACATCACATTCTTGCTTCAAATGAATCGAGTGAGAAGCCCTCTGGATAAATTATTATCGAAAGATAAACCTTGGCAGTGGTCAGCAGAATGTCAAGCATCCTTTGACAAAGTCAAGTCAATGCTCAGCTCAAAGTTTCTTTTGACACACTTCCATCCAAGCTTGGGAACTATTGTTGCATCTGATGGCTATAGTCACGGAGTTGAAGCAGTCATATCACACGTGTTTCCAGACAAAACAGAAAATACTATAGTCCATGCTGCCAGATTACGTACCCCAGTGGAACGCGACCACAGTCAAATCGAAAAAGGTTATAAAGTTCCACCTAGAAGAGTGGCCATCGAAGATCAGTTCAACAGAGCTTCAGCAGTTTTATCAGCGCAGACTATTTCTTTCAATAATCGACGATTGTCTCATGTTTGTTGAACGTGTCATAATCTCAAATAAGGTACAACCAGCAGTCCTCGAACAGCTGTCTGCAGGACATACCGGAATAAACCGTATGTAAGTGCTAGCATGAAGTTATGTATACTGGCTACAACTATATACCCAACTCGAGCAGCTATCCCATTCGTGTACAAAATATGCATTGGCAGCGGAAGCACCACGAAAAGCAGAGCTGCAATGATGGCCGACAGCACAGTCACCTTGGCAGCGTATACATTTAGACTTCGCTGGTCCATTCCATGGATAAACTTACCTTCTGGTAGTAATTGCATACAGCAAGTGGCCGGAAATTTTCATCATGTAACATCTAACAGCAAGCCGCACTGTTAGAAAACTGTGGCATTTATTCATTCGTTTCTTAGTTCCAGAACAAATAGTCAGAGACAACGGCACACAGTTTGCGTCATCTATCTTTCCAAAATTTTGTCAGCAGAATAAAACCACGCATATCCGGACACCTACATTCCATACGCAATCGAATGGCCAGGTAGAACGTTTTGCTGGTACGTTCAAAAATGCTGTTAAAAGCATGAGGTGAGGGGGAGACCACGGAGATCTTGAAGAGGTTCTTATTTATCTGCCATTTTACACCAAACTCTTAGACAACAAACGGTATCTGACCAGAGGAAGCGCCACTTGGCAGAAAAAACGTACACATTTTGACAGCATTTGTCCGACTCCAGCTCTTAAGACGCAACGAAACGTGATGATGGAAAAACAGTACAATCGTCATCATGAGGCACAAAACGATTGTTCAGCGTGGGTCAAGAGGTATTTGCTATAAACTATAAATATATGAACGTTTTTCTAACGATTGATTGCTGTTTACCTACCCTTGTTATCTTGAATACAATTTCGTCCCTGTTCAACGTGTTCAATTGTCCATGTACAAGAATCCTAAGCAATAGGAGTAGCTTGGTCGTTTATTCGCAGAAACATATTATAACAAGTCTGAAACATTAAGTGACCTGCCTAACGGTTGAAGGATTTAACTGAATCGTCAGCTAAAAATCTATTCTATCAATCTTTCATCCGATTCATAGAATTCCTAGTTACACCTAATTAAGCAATAAAGATATACCTTAAATGTAATGGTAGTGGACATACTTGACCACACACATTGAGAACGAATTGTTCACGAAACAGAGAGAACGAAAGGCGAAAGTCCAGCGCTTTAACCGGGTTTGTAGACACGGAAAGTCCATCTAGGGGAGTTGGCAAACCCTGATTCCAAACCAATGGTGCACATGGGCTCCAGTATCCTGAGGGAACAAATAGCGTATGAATCAATCGTTGGTCACCGGCTACCATGGGACTGCATCTCCTCACGATGCTCCACTGCCTTGTGAGTTAGACCTTCAGGTAAATGGCTCCGGATATGACCCTCTTCAGAAAACAACCTGCTGAGGTTTGGGCATCCAAGCAGTATCACAGCCCTCACATAAATCTAGTGAGATGACAATTACTTCACGAGGTCTTATGCTCGCTTCACTTCGAATTCAGACAATTCACATTCACTTGACAATACACTTTTTTATTATTATTACTATTATTATCATTTTGTTTTATATACTACGTCAATTATCTGCCTCTATTCCCACTTCATCACTCACTTCCATCAAAGTTAGTAGAAAACGGTGTGAGAAACGATGTCTTCTCGTCATTTCTGCTTATGTCCTGCTAGACTGCAGCCCGGATGCAATCAAGGATGAATTCTACAACCAATTGACTGTTCCTCTCCAGAAGATGCGTTTGACAGACATTGTAGCATTAGCTGGAGACTTGAATGCACAGGTCGACCAACTAGCCACAGAAGACAGTCATGAGGTCGCCGATAGAGAGTCTTGGTTTCAGAACAGATGACGAGTACCGTCTACTACAACTATGCACAGACCAAAACCTGTTTCTGGCTTGCACATACTTACGACACAGTCATCGTCGATGTACAACCCGGCGTCCTCCATCTGCATCTCAAGCCTGGACTTAGATTGATCACATCGAGATCAGCTACCGGCGGCATGGTTGTGTACAAAACTGCCGCTTCTTTTGAAGAACCTATCTGGACTCTGATCATGCCCTGGTCTGCGCCAATCTAACCTTAATTTTCAGCTACCAACAAATTGATCGCCATCAACGTATTGTTGTCAGTATGTTGGTTGCAACTTCTGTTGCAATTAAGTATCGAGACAAGCTAGTTTCTAGGCTGACTGCCATCTCGACTAAAAGTGTAGATGAGCATTGGCTGCAACTGCATGACGCCAAGAAAATGGCGAGTAGAGCCGCTTGCGGCTTCGCGAAACGTCCCCCTTTTAAGTGCTGGGTTTTTTCAGGCTCCTTACATCTCCTCAAAGCCCGCCGGTCTACTCCGGGTGACCGTGAGTTTGACTACAAACAAAGGCTGTTACGTAGTCGAATTGGGCAAAGCTTGCGTAAGGACCGAGAAGACTGGTGGTCGAAGCGTGCTAATGTATGGGAATCAGCAGCTGCATTTAGTAACTTCCGGAAGCTCTTTCGACTCACTTGAGACACTGACAGCAAGACGTCTGGTGTAAGCAAAACACTCTGTGAATATCAAGTGATGCCAATCATTGATATCCATCGACGTCTTGGACAAATGGCAAAGTTTTTCGATGGGCAGTTCAACTGGCCCACTGCTCAAGAGACATCGACAAGATTGTCCTGCCCTCCATGGCTGGTGACGACTGATGCAACAAATGAGGCGGAAGTCCGCAAGGAACTCTCACTCTTGAAACGCTACAAATCAACGGGCCCAGATTATTTGCTTCATGATTTTTTTAAAGATGGTGGTGACTTTCTGGCCAGAGAATTGACTGTATTGTTTACAAAGGTCTAGGAGCTCCAACGTCAAGGAATTATTCGATGGTTGTATCTATCTTTAAAAAAGGTTCACGTCGTTCCTGTTGGATCCATTTTGCAAGTAAAAATCCCTCCGTACATTTGTGATTTCTCCCTTACGTTTATTTATTTGTATATGTTGTTAACATTTTTGATGCTAATTAAGACTGTAACGTTCAATTTTCTTGGTTTTATTATTGTTTTTCATTGAGTCTCTATGTTCCTTACTGAACTGTATCTAGTTTGTTTCAATTGCTATTATTTTGGCGTCTGCCATATTGACTGCTCGCTATTTGAGTGTGCGGTTTGATTTTGACTGGGATCGTGCATCTTTGGTTGTAATTTGGAGCACTTTCCCAGATATTGAAACACTTTGTGTTATAAAACAGCTGCTCAGACGGAATTTTACTTGATCTATCCAGAAGGGATAGAATAACACTTACCTTTTGGTGTTTTCGGTAGTTTTTATATATATTTCTTACCACTTTGCTATTTATTGTAATTTAGATTGAATATTTTGGTATCAATTGTCGGGTAGTAATATTTTTTAGGTAAATTTGTACATTTGTATATATGATGAAATTTAGAACCGTTACTACATCAAACACTTTGTTTTGATTTCAATTGAAGCGAGCTTCTAAACTTTACTATAGTTATTCAACCACATCCAGACCTATTGGAATTTAGGTTTGGATCTTACAGTTCCTGTAAAAACTATCGGAGTATAAGTCTATTTCCAAATGCGTTCAAACTGTTGGCTTCTATCATACTTCATAGGCTGTTCGAAACCCGAGAAAGATTGACTCGCGAGGAGTAGCTTGGTATTCGTCCTGGCCGAGAATGTATTTATCATATCTTCACCCTCCGCCAAATGTTAGAACACCACCATACTTACCACAGGCCAACAATCGTACTGATTCTTGACATCAAGGCTGTCTTCAATTCGTTGGATAGGACTGTTCTCTTGGATTGTCGAATCTGCGACGCAATGCAGAGGATCGACATCGTATGTTCAGGCCCAGTAACCATAATCCAGTTGGTGCCAACATCTTGAAACATCGACATCGGGGACGTGGACATGTTCTATGAATGCCGCTCCAGAGAATTCCAAGTTGTGCATTATTTGCCGACGCTGGAAGTGGTTGGAAAAAGCGTAGAGGTAGTTAGTGTATGACATAGTGTCGTGTAATGAAAGAAAGCTGTACAACACTGGCTTCTGTTGGACCTTCACGACTTCCTGGCTGGGGTCTGAAACATGATGCAACACTGGCTAGAAACGTTATCAGATATGGCTCGGAATAGAAACCAGTGGCTATCCTGATGTAACCATCTCTTACATTCTTCATAAAAAGTGGTTCTATTTTCCCCAACCGGAAGAACTCTTTCCAGTTGCAACCTTCCGTTTTCCCCATTACTATTATTATCGTTATTACTGTGAGATTTGCATACACTAATATGTGGTCGTTATTGTTCTTTTTTTCTCTCTCCTTTATATGCACGTTACATTATTTTTCTCTTCCATTCTCATTGTTTTTGTGTGACGCATATATATCTGGTGCCAATTTGGACTAAAATTTATGTGTTCAAATAAATAAATAAATACACAAACGAATCTAAATGGATTTGATACTATTTTCCTCCATGATGCCAAAATCTCAGCAAGCTCAAGATGACTCTGTGCAACAAGTTCCAAGATCCTAAATTTCTACTATGAGTAGTGGAAATCACTATGGTTAATGGTCGGAAAGCGATCAAAGAAGCAATAATCCCAACACGTTTAAAATTTAGTAACGACAGCAAACCAAGCTTCAAAAGAGGGAAATTTCAAGAACTATATAGTCCAACCAAGATGCCAGAAGGGAAATATAATAAACCAGAGCGACCCGTTACCAACAGAGAGTGGAAGCCATGCTATTTATAAATTGAACCTTTCTTGTTTCTTTATAAACTTTTTCTGCAATGCATACTTTTCTATCATCATTGTCAGTAATAATAATAATAATTGTTATACATATCAGCAAACTTACAACATCACATTCCTTGTTATTCAAATTACTTTCAATAATATTTACATTCGATGAAAAGTCTGGAAGCACTGGAAGGCTGTTTCGTCCGAATGTGGGACTCCTCAACAGTGAGCATCCACGATCCCACCCCGCAAACCCAGAGAACTATTGAATTCATTATAATATCCACAAAACTCCTTTTGAAATCAAGAATGTTTTCAAATTATGAATCGCATATTCATTAGCTTGTAAATTGATGAATATGTGAAATTCTTTTGTTAATAAATTTATAATACTCATCATATTTTTCAGTAGTATATTCAATTCTTTTAAAATTAATCAAGACATTTTAATTCATAAATTATCATAACATCATTGAGAATTGTACACTTGGTAATATGATGAGAAAACATGATTGGGGTATGTGATGGTCGTACTCCTCACTTTCACTTAACCAACATTCTTTTTTAAAAAAGTTTAATTTGAAACTATTCACTGAATGCAATCATAGATGACGGATTAGATCAAGTTTTGTATATATACGATCATGTCAATCATGTATAAGTAAATAATTAATTTTACTTAAACTTATAGGTCGAGGGTGATTAGAAATCCATGAATCATCGTAGAAATAAGATTCTGCATGATGTGGTGTTCGACATCATAATTGACTGTAGATAAATCACTTTTTCAACAACTACAACAACAAAAAGAAAATAAAAAATAACAATAAAAGATTTTAAATAATTATAAGTTCAAATCTTGAGTAAATTGAAGCTAGATCACCATGGAAAACCTGAAAGCATTGGGAAGCCGTTTCGGACTATTATGAGACCCCTCAGCATTGCGAATCCATTATCCCGTACTCGCGAGATTCAAACGCAGGACATAGCAGTCTCGCGCAGGAGCACTTAACCGGTAGACCATTGAGCCACCATCCAACGATGTTAATGTCGAACTTAAACCAATCCACGATTTCGAACAACGTTCCACTCATTGAACACATACTGTTAATTCCATTCTGAGTATAGTGACTAGTTTTAGAGGAGCAACTCTCAAATTAACTGCCAGAAAGAAGCAATGAGTCTGACCAGAAACACTTTCATAACGAATATACGTAACAACATCATACGCAAGCTTAGAAGCATCAGTAAAACAATGAATCTGAGATGATGGTTTAAACTCTGGATACCCTACTGGATCACAAATAAATGCCACGTACGACAAAATATTTCTTCTGGTTAGGTCTCCATGATACTCACAAAATTTGAAAAATGATTCTTCTGTTCGGATGTTCCACTCCATTCCCAGAGTTCGCTTAATCGTCTCATCAGACTTACAGATGGCAATGTGCTCTTCAGTACGGTCTTCCTTTGGTTAGAACTCTATTACTTCAATATTATTGGTAGTCCATTTAGTTAAGTTCAGTCCTCCCATATATATGAGTCTTTTGAAATGTGAATACGTCAGTTAAGCTTCTTCTATAGCATCCACACTTATCAATAAGTCGTCATCATAAAAATGTCTCTTCGCTGAGTGCATAACTACCCCGGGAAATTTATCTTGATTTTCAGAAATCCTTTTCTGCAAGGCTAACGTGACGCAACATGGCGATGAGGTTGCTACAAACGGATAGACTTTCATTCTATTGACCTCTGACTCCTTTTCTAAATCCTCATCTGGCCACCCCAAATACCCAAAAGCATCTCGATCATGTGCTCAGACTACTACCTGATGGAACATGGCCTCAATGTTCGCCGTAAAATCTATTGGTTGTTGTCGAAGCCTGATGAATACGTCCACTAAGTTACCGACCAAATTATGTCCAGAATAAAGATTCTTGTTTATAGAAATTCCAGCACAAACCATTCCTAACTTGTTAGGCTTCTTGGGACGTAAGACATGGTGATGAGGAAGATACAGATTCCGTCCATCAGCGTGGTTATCGTTTACCTATTCGGCATAATCTCGTTCTATATACTGAGTCATGGCGCTCGCATAGTCTTGGAGCAACTTCGTATCCCAAATAAGTCGACCTTTCAAACAGTCAATTTAACGTTCTGCTAACTCGTGCTCGTGCCTCCAAGGCAGAGCTATTTGATAATGCCCTTTTAACTTTTGCACTGAATTGGATATAGCACTGAGTGCTGTACGATCTTTTACAGACATCGATGTAGTACGACTAAATGGATCTTTGAATTCAGTTAAGTACAATTGACGAAAAATCTTTCGAATGCAATTCTAAATTGACCCTCTTTGGATATCAATGATGTTTCATTAATAAGAGTCTGTAAAGACACCGATTTTGGTTTTATCTCAAGGCTTAACTCCTCAGCCAGATCATCAACGATGAGGGACGTAACTGACAGACTATCTAGAAAGGCGCAAGTCTGAATGGTCTTCTCATCGTTTTTTATCCATACAGGCACTACTGCAAACGCTACTGGTCTCTGCATACGCTTAACACTTCCCTCCGTGCAAAACTGAGTATTATTGTAAACATCGCTACTCCTATCTCTCTGTTCTTCCTGCTTCTCGTGTAACAGGGTATTATGTTTCCAACCGCATCCTTCAACAACACATGACATCGGCGATCGACAGCTTTTTGCTACATGGTTAGCCTTCAGACAAACATTAAATAACTTGTGTTTTACAACGACTTCTTTCCTTTCTCTAACATTCTTGTCTTGAAACTTCTGACATTGATCTAAAGAATGATTACCTGAGCACTCCAAACAAGATGAATTAAGTAAGAAGACATTGTCATCATTATTACTCGCTTATGACATATAAGCTATATGGCCTAACAAACATTATCTGTTTCGAAAAACGTAAATTAACAACGTCAGTATGCGGATAAACAGTGCAGTCTATTACATAGGGAAAAGGAGAGATCAGTCAGTCAGTCAGCAACAACGTAGGACCAGGCACATATATGCATCGGTCCAAGTTGCCATACCTCGTTAGCACAACAAGATCAACACCGGATTCATAGAAGTAATTAATTTAGTGGTGGTAGTATATAAAGAGAGGTTGTATATAAGGATATAGTATAGGAAGGAAAAAAGTTATGAAACAATTTTAATCTCTAGGTTAAAGGGAAGATGAAGAGTGTATACACCTCTGTCATTGTGATCGATTCTGAGCCATGTCACCTAGAGTCTCCAACCATTGATTACGATGGTCACGCGGACCTCAACCAGGTAGTCTGCATCTACCAACATGTATCAGCCTAGAAGTTAGTGACTTCAAGCACTGATGTCATGTTTTGGTTTGGCCGCCTCTAACTCTCTTCCAACCATCCCCTACACTGATCAACATTGTGTGTCGTAGTAATCGGTGTTCAGGCATATGTAACACGTGGCCCAACCATCTCAGTCGATGAAGATTCATGACCTCATCAACTGATTTACCACCGTTCCGTAATACCCTGCGTCTAACCTCACTATTACTTACCCAGTGATTCCAGCAGATGCGAGCAATATTTCTAAGGCATCTGTGGTCAAATACTAGTAACCTACGAGTATCTTCTACTCTTAATGGCCATGTTTCGCAGTCGTAAAGTAGAACAGAGCGAACTGATGCGCAGTATACTCGTCCCTCAATTGATAGACGGATATCTCGTCTTCGCCATAGGTGACGTAAGTTGCAAAAGCCAAACGAGCATTTTGAATCCGTGCTGAGATTTCGTCAGACACCAACCCATTAGGGCTGATCAGACTTCCAAGATAAGTGAAGTTGTCCACGCGTTCGACTACTTCACTCCCTATCCTTAGTTCAGGTGTTGACGCAGGCCAGTCGTGGAGTAACAATTTACAATTGTATGGAGAGAAACGCATCCCAAACATCCTGGCATTATTACTCAGTTCTAACAGAAGACTCTGCATTTTGTCAGCGTCTTCACCAAACAGGACTATGTCATCTGTGTATTCTAAGTCGATAAGTGAACCTACGGGTAGAAGATCAATTTCTGAATATTCAGTCGACGAGAGTGTAATTTCCAGCAACAGGTCTATAATGAAGTTAAACAAAAATGGGGATAGTGGACAGCCTTGATGGACACCACTTGAGGTTGTAAAATCATATGACAGTTCGCCATAAGCTGTCACTCGACTGGTAGTGTTCGAGTAAAGAGCCTTCACAAGGTTTATGTACTTCTCAGGTACACCTTTCAATGACAGACACTGCCACGGAACCTCTCGGTCTACAGAGTCAAATGCTGCTTTCAAGTAAAGTAAAACTATCATTGTCGGACGCCGATAAGTATTTTTGTGCTCTAAAACTTGACGAATATGTGGTCGATATAGTCACAACCAGGTCTGAAGCCAGCCTGATTTTCTCGTGTTTGCAGTTCACGAGTCTTAGTTAGGCGCTTGATAATTATTGAGGCTAGTATTTTAGATGCTATGTTAGTCAGACTAATTCCTCTATGGTTATCACAGGATGATTTTGACCTCTTCTTATATATGAGGGCAATCAGAGATTGTGACCAGTCAGATGGGATTACATCCGTCTCCCAGATCTTAGCCAGAATATTAGTCAACCTAATCGCTAAAATTGGACCACCATATTTAAAGACCTCTGGAGCCGATTCATCTGAACCAGCAGCTCTTCCTCGTTTCAGAATACTTATAGCCTTTTGAACTTCAAGTAGGGTCGGGGGGCATATATCAATGTTCCATTCACGTTTTCTGGGAATAGTGGGTAGTTGTGCAGTAGCTGTAGGCCAGCTGAACTGCTCCTTAAAGTGTTCCGCACATCGTTCTAAACGTTTGGGTTGAGAGCAGATAGGGATTCCGTCTTTTTCCGAGATTGTCTCACATAGACTTGACTTTTTAATCCCGGTTTCTTTTATTATAAATGATATACCGAACAGTAACTGGAGAATAGGAAAAATGAGTCAACAAGAAGAATATTGTTTTAGAATGAACATAAAATTGTGATTGGTGGATAAAACAAGGACAGTCATACAAGGTCAAAGAAGTTGGTGTGGTGGTAAGCGTTTCACCTTATCATTGGTGTGTTTGTTTATCAATCTCACTTTACAACCCCCTCTGAATTATAAGTTAGTTTTAAAAAAATTATGTTGGAGTCAACCATTAAAAGAAACCATCTGACAAAAACCATTCAGTTGTCCATCCATTTATTATTTATTTAAACACGTAAATATTGGTACAAATGGGCACCAAGTTATAAACTGACCACCACTCCGCTTTTTCAAACCAGTCTCACCATCCGAAAATAATGCACAATGAGGGAATCTCTGGGATAATGCTCGTAACTTATGCACAAGCCAACGACATCGGTGTTTTACGATGATGAGACTTATTAATGTGCCTGAATACACATTGCCGAACTTCCTCACTACCCGCACACTCAATTCGTGTATTCAAATCCTTGACCAGCACTAAAATATCTGTCAAACACAGTCTTTTGTGGTCGTCTATTTGATGGTATAGCTCAATATCAATTACATCAAGGCTGCGATTATAGTATCTCAAGAGTATTTTGACAATGTATTGGTTACCACTACTGATGGCTTTGTAATAGGAAACACATAGGCTTTGATAAAATAATTTGGTATGGCTTTGAGATTTGACTATTAAATAAAGCCAGAATAATAATATGAATTCATTATAATTCGTGGTTTCTCGTCAGTCGTTTACAAAAAGAATAGTGTACGAACCTTTTTTGACCGCACACGTAAAATCTGCTCAAATGAGTGTCTGTAAGAATAAATCACTTTCATCACTAAGTGCCTACGTGAAATTGCATATCCGGCGAAAGTCATCCATAAATATGCAAACACCGACCCTCGTGGGAAGTATGATGGAGTGAAAAAGGAAAATTGCTTCTTACACTTATGCTTCAAAAGAGATAAAATTACTGGAATAATTATTCACAGAACTAATTCTGTGTTGAAAGTGTCCTACACAACAGCAAAACTGATGACAGTGTGGGAAACGAAATGACAACTCAAACAAACTAAAACCGACAACTTCTCTTTTCTCAGTAGGTTCGACTGCATTTACCAAATAACGTGTAAGTGCCAAAGCACATACACTGGAAGAACTGAGAGAAGAGTACATGTTTGCATTTTTGAGCATGTTCTAAAAAAATTTAGGCTGAGAGGCACTAGGACTTTCAACAGTTCAATGACTCGGCATTTACTTGACACCGGGCATACAATTGAAATCTCTCATCCCTTTAAAATTATTAACAAACAAAGAAATATGACTTGCCTCCGGTTTGCTGAAGCGATCGCGATAAAAAAACTCAAGCTGGATATGTGTACTCAAAAAGAGACAGTGATAAACTTATTCCTGCCCTCGTAATCCATGTTTTTGTTTCAGTTTTTTTGTGAGCTTTATTTTGGTTAACATTCAGTTTTTTATTATATTCCTCTACCATCACCTAATTCTTAAACCACCACATCACTCACACACTTCCGCTCACTTGATCCTCTCAAATTATGTGGACTTTTCAAATTCTATTCAATCATTACGTAACCCATCCTATTTGTCTGTACTTCCATGACTCCTCCATTACCCCTAAAATTATCACACAATTTATCTTATCTATCTCTGAGCTCCACTCAACTATTACACCACCCATCCTTTATGTTACCTTGATTCTAACACCTAATAACCTCAGACCTGTTATTGCACAAATATATATCACAATTGATCGATCACTGAGTGATGATCAATTTCATGTATGTCAAGTCCTTCTTAACGCAGATCGAATGCTATTGATCAAGTTACAATGTGGCCACTAGTCTAGGTGGCTCGACACTACGGGCACTATGTTCAGATAAGATGGTGGTTGGAGGTGGTCAAAAGTAAACCCTCAACCCGGGTTTTGTGCTTTTTGGAACTCGTCAGCAAGGTGTGCCTTCAATCTTGAGGGAACTGGTAACCTTTTGTCATTTCAATCCTTTACATTCACTTATGTCAATTGTTCCATACTATTTACTAACTCAATGCTAAAATCCTAATACATATTCGGTTGTAAGCAGCTGACGAAAAACCATGAAATAAAATGAATGTAGATTATTCTGTATCAATATTTGTTTCGGCTTTATTTCAATTCATAAAGGGAAATAATTACATGAAATGACTATTAACAATGTGGATTCTAGGATGCCAAATACGAGACTTGGTGAACGGTTCCAAATTTGCACAATTTTTTAAGTAGTATTTCAGTTAAAAAGATATAATCGAATGTTTGGGAAACGAAGTATTTCCTAACAGTGCTTTAGTAATAGATATCATATAACTGAAAACCACATTGCACAGCTGACATGCAATTAGTCAATTAAACTGTTTAAAGAAAGACAACCTGAGTAAACTAACCGAAAAGAATTAATTCCCTTCTAATTTATTTGTCCAAGATTATTACATGGTACAAATTCTATCTAGAGGCTTAGCAACCAATTGCTTCTCCCCCCAAAATTTCTAACACCAGTTAACGAGTGACAGGTGGGATGTTCTGAAGAAACTTCATAGGTACAATGGCATGATGGTATATTATCCATTCTATCAGATTATCACAAGACTGTTATTGCTATAATATACAAGTGGGGGACCCGAGGCAAAACAAACCAGGTATTCTGTAGATTGGTTTATTATACTCTACTGAAAATATATTCAATGAAACATAGAAAGTTAAACGATGAAATGAATGTTCAAGACTGACGGATGCAAGGACCACTCTCTGATCTAAGCTAGTAATGTGAACTATGTTAAAACTGTCTGGAACCGGATGAAAATTAGGTACCGCAATTTGCGCGGTAAATCAACATATAAAGGCGATAATAAGCCTACTGATAGCACTGTTTCTCCGGTAAACCTAAAGTATACAGTCGAATAACAGTGATTAGTTAAACATTATGATATTTGTGAATGTTTTAGTGTGGGTAAGTCCCTTTTGTATGCAGACGATCTTGAGTTGGTGTACACATTTTCTCCACATGAGCTGAGCAATAATCAAAATTGTATCAGCTCGGAGCTTAACAATGTAGCACAGTGGTGCTCGAAATAGCCGAATGAAAAGTAAGTGCTGATAAGGTAAGTACTTGATAAATCAGGCGATAATTGGGGTACTAAAAGTACTGTTTTTCTGGTAAACGTAAAGTACACCGTCGTACGACAGTGATGTTTTAAACGTTATGGTCAATCGAAACGCTGCAAGGACGAATAAATCATTCAATATTGATAGGAATAAGTATGAGAATATAGTTTTAGGATCCCCGTATTAAAGTTGATGTCAGTTCATGATAGAAACTATAATCGATCACCTAATCCTTACATTGATTCTGAAACGTATATTGATACTTTAGACATGAATATCGGCGTTCTTCATTGGTTCAGTTGTATATCTTAGGTCAACTGTTTTTCTTTATTAACATGACAAACAGGAATGACGGGATTACATTCATTATCAACCTGAAGCGATATCGAGATTTTAAAATGAGTAAATTCTTTCCTGTTGACAAATCCCTACACGGTGGAAAAGTAATAGCGACAGATCGAAGCAACAGAAATTTTAGAGGTGTGGTGTTTAGTGGTTTCATAGAAGCTTCTAATAACCGTCTAATCTGAAACTGATACAGAATCATACCAGGTATGAGATTACAAAGATAATTCGTCCATGGGTGTAGAACGCTTTTACAGTAGGTGTAGACGGACTACTTTTGGGCAGGAATTTATTGTGAATCGCATTTCTAAAGAAAAAGCTTAAGTTTTCCTCAAAACCAATTTATTTGTGAATAGCTGAAAGTGATTGCTGTTATTTACGGAAGAAGTAAGCTTTTGAACGACATGTCGAGTTAGATGAACTGACTACTTAGTAAGGAAGTTGCTACCTGTACTGATCCCACGCAAAATGTGATACTGCATACTAATTCCATCAACTTTCATCAGTACCGTTGATGGTGCCCCTAATCGTTTAATATTTAAAACCCTAAGGCTCGCTTCACTCCATAAATTGATGACAGTGAGTTGCTGTGCAGCTTTGTTAGTCGAAAGAATATGTATGGTAAGGTCTTCCTTTCTATTGAGACAAGTAGGATTAAGCATTATTTGGAACGGTTCAGCTACTCTCCATTCATTTCATTTGGAAGTCTTTTTGTAGTATTTCGATATTTTTGAAACCGATTTGATGATTGTTGAAAATAGCGTAAGCTGCTATCGCCATTTAGACAGAAATGACATGACATTGATTTATTCAGACCTAGTTTTTGATTTATCGCTCCTAATATTCGTGTTGTTCCGTTGTACTATTTAGACTTAGATTAAGGTTAATTTGGTTATTTATTCTATGAAGAAGTAGCTTACACTGAGTCACAAAACGTCAGAAAACCTCATTTTTCTACTCGTTGGGAGATTACAAATGTATTATTCCTTCACAACAATCGACAAAATGTTCACTTTATTCAAAATATCAGAAAACATAAATTACAAGATGATGAATTAAGAGTTTGCAATTTTATTAGATGATTACCAGCTGAAAGGGGCCAGCAGAAAAAATAATATTGGCTGCACAGGTGAGGCTACTTACAAGCTGACAGGATTTTGCAGGAATAACTACTGAGAGGACAATCTGTACTCCTTCATGATTATTCCAGTGCTTCATAAAAACACTCTGCACTGAACGTCGTACAGTTAAGATAGCCTCGGCAATAGACTTAATGGAAGGACTAACTAGTAACAGATGGTAATATGAATAGACCTCTAGTGACAAGTCATCTCACAGCTATTAATAGCTAACAATAGCTAAGGACATTTTTTGAGATTTTATGAGATAAAGACTATTTCGCAGAATATATGGAGACATTCTAAACCTTTTTCAGAACTAGAGGATCCCTTGATAAGTCCCAAGACTGACAAAATAGTGAGAATTTGGGGGCGAGACTAAACTATACTGACAACCTTTGAACGAATCTTAAATGACCCTGTGAAATATTAGTCAATCAGAAGACAGTTAGTATACAGTAAAAATATATTATACAAAATTAAAAAATTAAAGTGAATACTGCTCTTTTACATGACCCAAAAACTTCTCAAGGTCAGATATAGGTTCAGAAGTTCTAAAATCATAGTACATACGGAACAGGAACACATCCATATGGCTTCATATTGGTCGACCTCTGAAACCATGATAAGGTCTCAGAAATTCCTTTAGCTTCGACCACATAGCTTCAATGTTGTTGGTATATTGGTAAGGTTTAGGGTTTACGGTTAGAGTTACAGTTTACGGTTAGGGTTTAGGGTTAAATGCGAGACAATAATTTATGGACGACCTTTGAGCGACGCTAGAGAGACCCTGAGAGTTTCAACGTAATAACTAAGACCAAATGAGGGTTATAAACCTGTGTGAAGAATTCAAATTATGATTTACAATTCATGGTTAAGGCCAGGAATTATACGTAGTGTTTGCATTACGAACTGACATCAGCTATAATGCCAAAACTCTATTTATCCAAATGGATAATTGAATTTTGCGCCTAAATCTTATGATCACTTCTTTTGTAGACTCTGAATTATCACGTCTTCTCCAAAATCCACTGTAAATCAATCGTACGTAAGCTTCAGGTACCGAACTTAGCGCCATGACCTTGAAAACCCGCGAAAGCTTCTGATTCGCTCGTCAATATAGTTTAGTCTCGCCTACAACCAACATTAAAGAAGCGTACATATCAAGCAACGCGCACAGCACAAACTTCTAATATAGCCAGTAACTTTTGGACGAGCATTCATAAATTGATCGAATTATTTGAGGTCCTTCCTTCTTACTCCGTTACCGTTTCAGGTGTTTAGTAGTATCCAATCAACGGTAGTCTAGTCAGTTGACTGCAATAATTTTAGTGAATTCATTAGTTATGTGTAGGTTTGTATATAGTATAATCTGAGTCAGTGCGTTCTTCTTTGGACAGTAGTGATTCTGGATATCAGAAACTATCACATTAACAACTAAGAGGTTGGTTTGTTAGTTTCAATTTAAAAACAATGAAGTAAAAAATCGAATGCTGAGAGAAGACGATTGTTCGGAGAATCAAATAAATAAGTTAATTTGATAGAAATGCAGGCAGTGTGACAAGACCGAATGAAAAGGGAAATAGAAGTAAGAATAGACGAAATAGAGGTAAGTTATTGTTGAGTGACGGTGATGGTGACAGTAGGTAAATTACGAGACATGAGCTCAGCACAGTTGATCCAAACACGACCTGCTGATCCATGAGAGAGTAGGTAGTTATCGATTCCCCTCTTGTAGCCACTCTACCAGGAGTTTATGGACACCTCGAATGAAAGGCATTGAGAACGCAGACAACTGCCAACGAGAATAAGTGAGAATGCACATGAGCTTTTAATTTTGATGAGCGATTAGTCGGGGATGGACAAGAATGGCGTGATGGCAATATTCCGGTACGTTGATTGCTTTTGAGTGTCATTTCAATAGGTTTGGTTATAATCTATAGTCAACTGTCCATTTCTCTATTGCCGCGAGGTGATTTGTAAGCTTGGGATAATGATATACCTATTTTCTTGAGCACTTTACCGTCACACCTTCCGCTTTGACTGTTGCTCCTGAGCGCTTTAGTTGCTCCTTAGCACCTCGTTTGTGACCATGTTAAATGTGAATATAATTTAATATATATATGATGAGGATCAAGTGTAAACGGGTTCGACTAAACGCATGGAGTTCGAAAGCGTGCTCGTGTGAATTTTTTCGGATTCATATTCAATGATGAAGATGAAGAGTTGACAGATTCTCCTGGAATTCTTGTGTCGTTCCGTAAACGAGTTGCGCTGCAGTGTGCTCAATGTCAGCTTTCACTGTATGGCGAATATCGAGTAAAACGAGTGGAAGAATGTCAGTACACTGTGAAACCTTTTTAACTAAGAGTGAAGATTTAGACTGTCAGTGAAAACGTGCCACTGCTTTGAAAGTTACGTCCCTGATGGGTGAAACAGTGTACACAAGTCAAGAGATATGAGTATCCATTTGGATCTAGATAAGGTCCTACTAACTCCAGATAAACACGGCTGAAATGAGCATCAAGGTTTTTGAAAGATTCTAAGTGACATATGTTGTGTAATTACCTTAGATTTCTGGCAGCCTGCACAGGAGCTTGTCCACTTTTTCACGTCTTTATTCATAACAGGTCAACAAAATCGTTCTGCTATGGGCCTGATGGTTTCAGGAACAACAGAATTAGGAGGTTTGTGCGACACGTTGAAGATGTCGCATACATAATATTTCAGCACGATTGTGCTGTTCTTATTTGAGTATGCGTCACAGTAAATTTTCCTTATCCGTTCCCATCTGTTTAATACACAGTTTTAGGGTTATCGATGGTAATTCGTGCTAATAATCTGTGTCTTCTTTTTGAAGCTAGACGCGTTTAAGAAGATCGATCTCTTGGAAACATTTCAACGAACTTAGACGAGACAAGGCGTCTGCTACCATTTTGCTTGCCCCCAAAATGTGTCGTATATCTGAAGTAAGCTGCGGAACGTAGTCTAGTTGCAGAGACTCTGAAGAGGGATATGTGTCTGAAGACGAACCAAGTGAGAGGGTTAAGAGGTTTGTAGTCGGTAATAAGAGCTAATTTTCAGCTTTTCAGTTCAACAACCGTCTTGCGAGGACTGCCGAAGATTGTTAGGTATTGTTTGCTCATTGCTAAAAAACCACTTTAATTGCCGATTCGGATGCGTCAACTGAGATACCAATGGGTTCTTCGATGTCAAAGTGTGCGAACAATGTTGCTTTGTCGATAAGTTGCTTAACTGTGGAGAATGCTCTCTCCACGTTACCACTTGAAATTGATGGATATTTCATTACCTGGAAGTCGGTCGTTTAAAGGTCTCACGAGAGACGCTCTGTAATATCAGTTTATATGTTAAACCCAAAACCCATATACTTTATTATAGTTACTGGCCAAGCCAATTCGCCTATCCATTATGAGTCATATTTTGATCTTGTTAATCATTTGCTTATTAACCTTGACTATATTTTTATATGAGCATGTATGTGTACCCTTCGTATCCTATTCATCATATGTTTGATTATAAATATTGAGTAATGCTTGCTCATAGCGAGTTGGCTTCCCCGCCATCTCCAATACGCATTATCTTTCGCTTCGCTCTCGAGTTGGCTTCACAGCCATCTGCGAAATGCGCATCATTTTGCTTCTCTCGCTTCTGTTCGCTTCATCGCTCTGATTCCATGTCCAGATCAATGAGTGTAGAAAATATATGTATTCTAATTCCATTCTCTTATTTGACTTATTGAACTCCGTTGTTTACCAAAGCGGATTAAGTCATTTATTACATACGAGCATAGACAGTACGTATATTTTAGCAACAAACAATCATTCATACAATCAAAAGGGAAACAGATTTACGCCGCAACAGCTTAATTTAATATAAACTGTCGATAAAGACACACTAAGCCACTGAACACTCGTGATTGCTTGACTGTGGTAAGTTCTGTGTGATCCTAAATGGCTGCCACTTTGTTTATCACAGGTGTGATGCCTTGAGTATCAACTTTTTGTGTGAGAAAATCAAGAGCGTCGGTTACAGTTTGACATTTCTGAGTGTTTACAGCAATGCCATGTTAATGGAGTCGTTCGAAGACGAGGTCCGGATGCTGAGGATGAGATTCTCTATCGAACTCTGCTATCAAGCAGTCATCTACATATGCGTGTACGAAGTTGTGTACTCAGAAAACGTCACAGATCAGTCTTTGGAAAGCTTGTACGGCATTTCTCAAGGCGGATAGCATGTGCGGAAAGTCGTAGAGCCCGAAGTGAGTGATTTCAACGGTTTAAGGAATATCGTTTGAAGCCAGTTGAATTTGATTAATTACTTTGGTCAGGTTGATTTTCGAAATAACAGTTGTACCTTTCAAATAGCTGTCAAATAGTGAGTGTGCAGCAATGGGGAATCGATCGTGAGTGATGTTATTATTCAATCGCTAACGGACACCAGTTGACCGCCAATCATTGCTGTCGTTTTCATGGATCATGTGCGAAGAAGATGCCTATGGGCTGTTTAATGGCCAAATAATTCCGAACTCCGTCATATGATCGAATTCATTATTGGTCAACTTTAACTTTCCAGGAGTTAGTTGGAGCGCGTTCGAAAATGCAGATGGTTTTGTAGTCGTGATGTTGTGTGTAACATTACAGGTTAGTCGCTTTTGGCATGGTTCAGGGTACTTTTGAAGGATCCGTTGACAGAATGGGACTTTCATGTGCTCAATAGTGACTCGGAACAACATACGACCAGAAAACGGTGGTACACGAACAAATAATTCACTATTGTCATCTACCAGCTCCTGTTTGCACGTGTTGACGAATAGTGTTTGCTGTTGTAGAAACTCTGTGCCAATGACTGACAACGAAACAATTACAACAACGATGACCCAGTGAATGAGTTTATGTAAACCGACGTTAAGATAAACATATAGTTCGCCGCTTAAATATTTCTGTTTCGAATTTGCCACCTGTATGTTTAAAACTGGTTGTTTTGTCTATTAATACAATTTGCAGGAAGAACACACACTTCTGAGCCATGGACCACGAGGTAGAGAACTTTCGTCATCACATTAGTGGTATACGAGAGATGGCCATGTTTGCTGGCTACGGTTGTCGTAAATGATTGCGAGCGTTAAAGTTTCTCATGGATCTTAAAACCTATATTGTTTTAAGACTGACTTCCTCGAGGTGTGTGGCACCCACGATTCAGATTAAATTAAAAATGATGAGTCATAGTATGAAAGAGGTTTGTGACGTCATTTTGTGTTGTCCATGTCTTTTCTTTGTCAAAATAGATATCGGCTTTTGAAATTCTGGTGATCACCAGAACCCGATCAGCAGATGCAGCCAGTTTGTTTATGGAAATATTTTAGAATGAGACAAGAACCGCGTGCATCTGTTGGGCAAGCATGAACAAGGAGGGCTGTCTAAAGAGGTCTTCATCAATAGTCCACTGACCACTAAACTCTAGCCTGCGTGGAAAAACTTCTATTGCTAAGCCATCTTGCAGCTCGATTAGGCGGAAACGTTTGTCTAAATTTGCCGCCACTTTTAAGAACTGCACTTTTCAAGGTGTCTTTAGGTTCCGGAACATCACTGTCACTAGGTGTTGCGCAACGGTTAAGTTCGTACAGTGATGGCTTCACCACTGAGAGGCATCGTGAACGTGAGCCTGTTGTAACATGCCCGTAAAGTTCAACTTCTGGATAGCAGAACCAGGCTTCTCCATTGTTCCGTCAGAATGGCATTAGCTGAGATGTGGAAGGCGAAAGAAACATAATCCTCATGAGTTTGGATGTATATTCCATCATTATCAAGATAAGATATACCAATGAGAGAGGAAAAATATGCGAGAATATGAAAAACAATGTCGCAATTCGTGACGAATAAAAATTCAGGAGTAATAGATAATTTTCTGACAAGGAACAGATATAATAATAATAATTTATTCTCAAATAACAGATTGTTACATGAGGCATGCCGGTTTACAGGCAAGATCAAATTGTTAAAGAAGTTACAATTTTCACTGTTGAAAATTACTCACCTGGATTGATATTTCATAAGATATGAATGTAAATGGATTTCATAAGAAACATGTCAATATCACACTTGGCGCACTTTATGGAGGTAGCGTTGCAACATACAACTGATGGTCGAGGATAGATACATGCGAAGTTGGGGGCTTTTAGAAGTTTCGAACTTATATCCCTCCAGAATATCGGAAGCATTAATAACGGTGTAGGACGAAGTCGCCCGTGCCATATCTGTTTTCGGTGGAGTATCTGCAGGAGGCTGAAAAAGGAAGGACGAAAAGCAGAGCACACAATATTCATGGAGGAATAGTTAAGGTATAACCATTTAGTCGATTTGTCTGTTACTGAAGTATTTATTAGGTAAGAACATACTAATGTGTTGAAGAAAAATAAGTGTGGGCAAGGTATGAGTGGATAAGGAACCGTATAAATGAAGGTAGTTCAGAAGGAAGTATGGAATTGTGTAATTATAAAATAAAGTGCTGAAAACAGTGTTCCGATACAAATGACTGTCTCTCTATACTTTAGAAGCTGTTTGAACTCTTTTTTTGTTTTCAGATTTTATAGGGTATAGAGTTATGCGTTAGATATCCATTTAATATATCGTACTACTATGAAGATAACTAATGGTAAAGGTTAGAAGAGACAAGTCAGATTATATGTGGTTAAGAGATGGTAAGGGCTAATAACAAACCAGAAGATATGATAGTAAATATTGTAAAATTTTCAGGGTAAGAAGAAATCAAACATTGAACAACTCACAAGAATTTAGGACGTATGAGCTTCTTTTGATCGGCCTTAGTTGGTTAGCATCCATAAGATTAGTGAGTTATCTATCTACTTGTAATGAGAAAAATAAAAGGACATGACACTTAGGAAGAATAATTTAGATTTATCCATTAGAGAGATTCGGAAACTGAAAATGAGGGTTAAGAGCGGAAGGCCATGGTTAATAGTCAATAAATAGTGT
Source organism: Schistosoma mansoni (assembly GCF_000237925.1). Lineage (NCBI taxonomy): Eukaryota > Metazoa > Platyhelminthes > Trematoda > Strigeidida > Schistosomatidae > Schistosoma > Schistosoma mansoni. The sequence continues at coordinate 1,382,231 of NW_017386008.1, read as the reverse complement.
GGAAGGATAAAGCATGTTTTCTTTAGTTTTGCTATATTCATACTAACGGCAATGGAGTTCGTTATATTCTTGTTCCGTCTAGATATTGGGCGGTCCATAATGAAGTGCCTCATTAGTAGGCGGGAGTTCAAGGAATAGTTGGTGAAGTTCTTTAGAGTTAAGTAACAGGGTTATTAGCCTTTTAAATTTGGTAAAGGTGTCACAGTTACCGATAGGTATTGGCAACCTGTTCCACAATAAACTATACCGGACTGTAAAAAACTTACAACGCATTTGTTTTTGGTGTTTTTCGGTAAATAGTGTATATGCATTGTTTCTTAGTCTATAGGCTGGGTCATTGATCATAGTTGGACAGATTAGGAATGACAGTCCACTTATTGCTTTGTAGAGAAATATCAGATTGTTCCTTAACCTACGGTGTCATAAAGGTTCTAAAGAGAGGTGCTTGCATCTACTTGTGTAATCAAGAGTGGTGTCACTTCCTAGCAGTTGGCGTGTAAAGCGTCTTTGAACATCTTCTACTCTTATTTTGTCAGTGATATTCATATTAGAGAAGATAAAAGAGCAGTATTCTAAGGAAGGTCGTACACATATTTTGTAAAGGGAAAGCTTAGCATCTGTCGTGAAGAAATTTTTTGTTATGAAGCCAATTAGACGTCTGGCTTTAGAAATAATAAAGGAGGCGTGTGCTTTAAAGTTTAGGCTTCCTGTGTAATTTATTCCTAGATCGTGTACTGAATTAAGTGTCTGGACTTTACTTTTATTTAAGTTGGGGTTCATAGCGGTGCTTTCCAAAGTGCATGATCCCGCATTTGTGGAGGTTAAATGGTAATTGCCACTTTTCGCTCCAGGTAGTTAGGTTATTGAGATCATCTTGAATCAGGTGTACACTTTCACTTAGAACCTCAGGCTTATAGCTGTATACTATTTTGAGATCATCAGCATATAAGTATGGTTTCCCAGATTTCATGATGTTACATATATCGTTTATATACATGAGAAACAAAAGTGGGCCTAATACACTTCCCTGGATGACGCCACTAGTTATTGGTTTAGGTAATGAGAGACAGTCGTTGTACTTTACCATTTGTTTACGTCCCTTTAAGAATGAAACAAACCATGAATAGAGTGGGTTGTTGATTCCGAAGGACCGTAGTTTGGCTAGTAGCCGTTTGTGTGGAACCTTATCAAAAGCTTTCTTAAAGTCTAAGAATATGACTGATACAAGGAGTCCATTGTCTCGTTTCAGAGTTATATCATTCATGTAGTCCACTAGGCATGTATCACATGATCTGGACCTAAGAAATCCATGTTTGGAGACCGAGATGAGATTATTAGTAATTAAATGTTGGACTAACGCCGCTTTAACTACTTTCTCCATCACTCTAGACACCACTGAAGTTATGTTTATGGGTCGGTAATTTTCAACATTTGCTTCAGGTCCTGTTTTAATTTTGGGGATGATGTGTGTAGTTTTCCAGGCAGTAGGGTAATGCGCTGTAGGGAGTGATATCGCAAATAGTTTGAGTAATAAAACACACATATCATCGCCTCCACGTTTTAGCATGCTAGCCGGAATACCATCTGGTCCATCAGTGTAGGAGTGTTTCAGTGTACTAATTGCCTTAGAGATATTCTGTACATTGAAGTCTACGTTAGTAATCTCACAGGCGGATGCTGTGATAAGTTCTGAATCATTAAGTGGTTTTTCATCAGTTAATGAGGAACAAAAGTGTTCATTATATAGTTCTGTAACAAGTTTAGGATCTTCGTATACTTGTTTGTCTTTAATAAATATGTTTCCTCTCGACTTAGAACGTTTAAGTTTATTTTGAAAGAGTGTGGTGAGTGCTGAGGAGTTATTACTAAGTTCGACAGCACGTTTTTCCTGTTCGATTGTTTTTGTGTACTTATTGCGTCTGTCTGGACAAGTATTTCTGTCATCGTTACTAAAGAGGAGAAGTCATTAGAGTTGTGGAAGCGAGTACAATGTCTCTGCAGACGTTTTCGTGTACCGACCGGTATATACAGATCTTTAGAAAACTTAGGTCTCCAGTACTCTAAAGGTGCGATTTTGTTGATGATGCTTTCGATGTTGTGATAAAATATATTGGTTAGTGTGTCGGTATTGTTTGCAATAAAGAATATTCCCCAGTCAGTGCTTCTTAGGTAATTGTGAAAATTATTCCAATCTACCTTGCGACAGCTTCTACTAAGGGTTACATTTTTACGTCTACCGTTTGTGTTTTTTATATTAAGGCTACATACGACAGTGTTATGATCACTACCTGGAAACTTTTTTCCAATATACACAGGAATGGGGGGTGAGGCCACTGGTAAAGACTAAGTCGAAGATATTTTGATGTCTGGTAGGGCTATTAACATATTGAGTCCACTGTCCTAGTTCTAGACATTCAATAAATGATTCATAACGTTTCGGAGCTTTGACTGGAAACCAAGAAATTTCAGGCATCTTGAAGTCACCACAAATTAGCTTGCCTGTGAATGGAAGGGATGATGCTAGTGTGAATACCTCTGATAATCTGCTATTTCACCTATTGCCAAGTTAGGTTGCTGGTAGATACAGCCGAACAGTAAGGTAATGGAATTTGATGGCTTTAAAACAATCCACACCGAGTCCTTCAGTTTGTTTAGTCCAGGTATATCGCATAGTAGTGAGTTTAAGCTAGAGTGAGCGTAGGTAAGGCATCCCCGCCTCGTCCTTTCAATCTATCGCTTCTATATAGGAGGTAGTTATCAAGAGATATACTTAGATAGGAAATATTACTGTTATTCCATGCTTCAGATATCATTATAAGTGATGGTTGATATATGGAAGCAAACAGAGCTAAATCAGTCTTTTTATTGCAGATCGACCTAGAGTTGATAAGACACATATTAAACAAGTGGCCTACTAAGTTAAAGTGAGTGAGAGTATCTCGATTAAAGATGTCGTGATCCTCGCGTGAGTGATGTATGTTTGAAGTAATGGATTGAGCGGTTTTCAATAGCTCTGTATTTTGATAGCTAGAGTTACTGGGGCATGTATCAAATGAGCTAGTGAAGTTGCTTGGGGAGTTTATCCAGGAGGAAAGGGTGGGAGTACTTTCTGATGCGAACTGTACGGGGGAAGCGAGTTTATGTTCCGCACTTGGTTTGAAATGACTAGGGCTATATGCTTCAACAGGGGTGAAACTAGGGGCCTTATTCCAAAAAAATCTGGTACATGTTGACTGTAAAGTGTACTGTTATTTGCAAGACAGTTTTGATGGTTAATCTCGTAGCCTCTGTTATAACTATTTGCGCTAGTGCGAGCATGAGGGGGGTCTGATGCTCGTAACTGGAAGTGGTTACGACTGTTGTTATATATGGAGGCCGTCTTCATGTGGTGGGTTGATACTGAAAAGTTCTCATTCTGAGAGTAATTACAATTGTGATTCTGGGGAACGTACATAGGGTGTGGGGTGAGGAACCTGTAATTACCATGTTTATTAACGGTTTTAGGCCTAAGAAGGTGAGTGGAGTGATCAGTATTCTGATAGTTTTTGTGAGTGGGTGTGTAAAAAGGTTTGTTACGCTCAAGCGTACTACCCATTGTGCGAGGTGTTGATGGCAAGTTACATGATATCAGCGGATAGAACCTATTCACTGTTGTTGGGATACCCACAGAACAGTTGGCCTCAATCTTACGTGTCCCCCTATTTCGTATTCTGGATTTTATCTCCAATCTTTTTTGTCAGAGATGAAGAGTTTCTTTGTCTCTGTGAGATGAACTTAGATTCATTCGAATCCTCTTGGGGAACCAATTTTTACATGAATATGTTTAGTTGGGTGTGTTTCGTTACACGGCCCACATTTTGGTATTATACTGAGCGAACACCCGGGATCAGATATGCCGTCACGCCTTTTAGTGACAGATGGGGACCGTATCTTATTCAAAGATTTCAGATCTGCAGACTCATCTAGATCTACGGATGGACCAGTCGTTTGTGGTATAACATCATGCTTGTTATCCATGCGCTTTATATCAATCATTTTGTTGCATACTGTCTTTAGCTGGTTTTTTACTATCACTCTGTCATACGATTCTATTGCTTCACGTCTTCTTATACGACGTTGACACGGTGTTAGGTCAGGATTGACTTTAATGCTTTTGTATGGAACTAATGAGCTGATATTTTTGCTCAAATCAATAAACTGTTTAGCATCGTTACAACAGCCAAACTTAAATAGTAGAGGGCAAGTCAATCTATCCGACTTTTTTCTAAGGCGGATGACTTGGCAGTTGACCTTCAGCATATCGCATGCTTTAAGGCTAATGTCCCTCAACTTATTTGGGTGTATGCGATCAGGGAAATTGTAAACTACTGCATTGTGGGAAGACATCATTCTTTTCGTCACTTCATCAGCCACAAAATCTAAAATACACTCAGCTTTAGTGAGTTGTTCGAGATTTTTATCGGTATTAATATTCCATATGTGTGTGAGGGGTGCTAGTTGGTTAGGTCTACTGTAAATTTCGGCTAGGGAGTTTTGTAACTGACGAATGTCAGTACTATATCGATCAGCATTCTCGTATACGTGAAATACACTGTTAGACTCCTTGGTTTTTGGTATATTGGACCTAGGCCTAAGCAAAGCATGCGGTCTGGTGGACTGTGTTGACTTTTTGATGCACGTGGGCATTTCGCTTTTTATGTCAACTAGTCTTACCGTTGGCATACTGCACGAAGAAATAGAGGAGTTGTTACTTGGAGAACCAGGTAGTGTTAGTGACACTTGTGGGTAGGTAGAATGGGGTTCAAAGGATAAATGCTTATCATTTTCAGGTACTGAGTCACCAGTCTTAGGAGTTACGGACTTTGAACATTTTGTAGGCTTGAAAGCTGGTGAAATCTCACTTTTACCCAAGTTACTTGACATATTTTGAAGCTGCATGTGTTAAAAACCTGTCTAACAGATATATGAGTATATAATTCATTCTACGTATTAACCGGGTTAATACTAGGATCAGAGACTATTAGTATATAACGTATTACAGATAAAAAGTGCTCAGTTATAATACAGGGAAGTACTGATCAGTGAAATCTCTATTAACTGGGCAAGTGTCGGTTAAAAATTATTAACCTAGAGTAAAGTGTGAGCGATGAACGCGATAGGATGATAATCTAAGGACAATACAGCCTACAAAAGAACAAGTCTAAGAATTTCTAAACAACGTGAAAAAATGTTACCACTTTCACATTTTGCGCATACAATTTCATTGTTTTGTGTCACAGATTACATCGGACTCATCAGTGTAGATTACTAACGTGGATGATCTGTATCCACTTCAATCTTCACAGAATCAACTTCGCGGAACATACCTACACAGGAGGTAACAACTCTACTGAAGCATGGATCTTCACAACATTGGTGATCTGGGATTATTTAAAAATATGAAGTCGGCAACTCGTTGAAGAAACAGTCAGACGCCATCGCGCTTAGACTAGAAATTCGCAACTGAAGAATTATTGGTCGGACACCTCTGAATTTTGACTCTTCTGGGTAAAAGCGGTCACGCCGTTCTATACTTCAGTTTTTGTCAGCGAAAATGAGCTAAGATATAAAACCAGCAACAGCCGCAAAAATTTCAATTGGTTGAACGTGTTAGCTTTACATCATTATCTACAGCAGGTGGATTGATATATTCACCTTCACCTTGAAGTGCACGCTCATTGGAATTTCTTACTGCACACGCTCTCATGTGCTACTAAGTATTCAGTTCCTCTAACGGTCCCAAAAATCTACAGAAAACCTACAATCATCAAGAATCGCACTCTTCGTTTGTTAAGCCGCAAAATACACTGATATCAACTGCGCGTACATTGTAATACAAACATATAAGGAACATATGCACAAAAGCAATAAGGGAAGACAAGCCTCAGTACCAGACCAAGGTTATCGTTAAATTTGTATACAATCCGAAGAGCTTATTCACTTACGCAGCTTCTCTTCGACAAGGCGAAACTGGAGTTTCCTAACTGCTAGGTCCAATTGGTCCGACTAATAACGACGGTGATGCTGAACAATACTCTCTGACATTTCAACCAACGCACATCAACTACACTGATGAGGGATTCACCCGCACCTGCACAGGACATTCCGAAACGGAACTGAGCATTGACCTGGGACTCCTTAAACTGCAGCACATAAGGAAAGACATTTATCCCGATCGGTATATGGTTCATTGTGCTATACTGAAGAGGGCAGCTTCAATCCTGGCAGCACCACTTTGCGTGATGTTTGCACACACTCTAGGCCAAAGCAAATTACGGGAAATTTGGAGGCTGGCTCACATCACACCAATTTTCAAAGGAGGTCGGCACAGTGAACTCTCAAGCTACCGACCGCTGACCCTTCTCTCCATACCCTCCAAAATTATGAACTTCCCAACATGCGAAGGTATACACGAATACTTATTATCCCTCAAATTCTTCTCACCCCAACAACATGGTTTCAGGAAGGGTCACTCTTGTAAAACCAACTTGCTGACTGCGGTGGACAGATGGACAGACATCTTTGAACATCAAGGAAGTTGGACGTTTTTTATCTTGCTTTGTCAAAAGCTTTGGATACGGTCTACCATATGTGTCTTATCCATAAGCTTAGATGATTAGTCATATTAGGCCCTGTGATTGACTGGCTCGCTTCATATCTATATAACCGAAGTTGTAAGATCAGAGTTAACCTCAATTTCTCTCAGGCTATGGAATGTCCTAATGGAGTTCTCTCAGAGCTCAATACTGAGACCTCTGCTCTTCTTGATTTACACAAAAGATCTTCCACAACTTGTTTCGTCTGACTTACTACTTTTTGCTGATAATATGAAACTTTGGAGAGAAATACGTTACGAAGAAGATATACTAGCACTTCAGGAAAATCTGACTCGACTTAAAAGTTGTGCTGACGACAACAAACTTACCTTCATTACTTCAAAATGTAAAGTGGTCCATCTACGACATGTTGTAGACCAAAGTTACAACTTAGGAAACTCCTCTCTAGAAGCATACCAGGTCGAAAACGTTTTGGGATTGTTGGTACCCTACGACTTGAAGTCGTACGCCAACTGTGACAAAAACGTCCCTCAAGCAAACCTTGCACTGGTAGCATTGAAACCAACTTTTGGCCAGTTTGACGGTAGAACTTTCAAAATATTTTCAACAGTTTTGTTTGTCCCCATTTAGAGTACGAAAACATAGTATGTCCTGCATCTCTTCAAAAGGATAAGGCCAATGTCAATATACAAAATCAGTATGTTGACTCAAATTCAAACCTTGTGAAGAGCGCCTTCAATCGCTCCTTTACACGTTAGAGTACAGGCGTCCTGGAGGTGACCTTCTTATGACTAACAGTATACTTAACACATCTGGTCATTCCCATGAACATCTTCATAAGCTTAGTCACAATATTAACCTGGAGAGTAACACCTACAATTTGGAGACCCAACATGGCAAAACGGACTGCAGACACAACTTTTTCGGAGTAGAAGTTGTCAAAGCTGGAGACTTCTCAGGAGTCGTTTATGAAGAAACGTGACCTATTCCTGAGGACTAATGATAACATCCTATTATGATCTACCAATTTCTTTTTTCTCCTCTATTATCGTCAATATACCTAGGTCCTTGTCTGGAGGTACTGTGATCCACTGCCACTAGACACAGAGGCCCGTTAGGCGAAAGCTCCTTCTATTACGTACAAACCCTTTAAAACCAATTGAACTATTTGATTGATTAAGGTTCCACTCGAGGTATGTGGGAATTGTGTGGACAAGGACTAACGCTGATATCATACGCAGAAAACAAAACCTACGTGAAGATTATTTGAGCGTTAATCGAAGTGAGCTTAGAATATTGGGAAAGGATTTGTTGTGCTGTTCTCGCTTTGTCGATACGCGCCCTCACATCTGCATCTCATCCACCGTGTTCATCAATGATGCTGCCCTGATATGTAAAGATTTACACATCCTCCAAAGCTTCTCCGTCAAGTGTAATTTGATTGGTGCATATTGTATTGTATCGGAGAATCTTGCTTTTCTCTTTGTTTATATTGAGACCTACTGCTGTTGAGGCTACTGCTACACTGGTCTTTTTCTCCCGCATTTGTTGTTGCGTTTGTGATAGAAGAGCCAGATCATCCGCGAAGTCTAAATCGTCAAGCTGCATCCTGCCTGTCCACTGTATCCCGTGCATTTCTCCAGATGTTGACGTCTTCATGATCCATTCGATCACCAGGAGAAAGAGAAAGGGTGAGAGTAAGCAACCTTGCCTAACACCGGTCTTTATTTCAAACGAGTCGCTGAGTTGTCCACCGTGGACGATTCGGCAGCTTAGTCCATCATAGGAGTTCCGTATGATGTTGACTATCTCCTAAGGCACGCCGTAGTGTCGAAGAAGCCTCCATAGTGTCGTCCTGTTCACGCTATCAAATGCCGTCTCGTAGTCGATGAAGTTGATGTACAGTGATGAATTCCATTCGACTGATTGCTCCACAATGATACGTGGAGTTGCGATTTGATCTGCGAACGATCTATCTTTACGAAATTAGGCTTCTTGATCCCGAAATTGGGCGTCCACGGAATCCTTCTTCCTGTTTAACGATACTCTGTTGAAGACTTTTCATGGTATTGAGAGAAGAGTGATGACTCTGTCGTTATCACACTTGCTGAGTTTGCTTTTTTGGTATTTCGATCAGAATTCCTTCTTTCTAGTCTGTTGGTACTTGTTCTTCATCCCAAATCTTGCTGAAAATAATGTGGAGTATCTTCAAAGTTACTGCTACATCTGCTTTGAGTGTCTCCGCTGGAATGTTGTCTGATCCTGCTGCTTTACCGCTCTTGATTTGTCTGATGACCATGCTGACCTCTTCAATTGTTGGTGGGCCAACAACGATTGGGAGGTCCATGGGTGCTGCTTCGGTGTTGTATGGGTTCAGTGGAGCTGGTCGACACAAGAGTTCTTTGAAGTGTTCTACCCAACTGTTTCGTTGTTCTTCAATGTAAGTGTTTATCTTGCCTTCCTACTCCGAAAAAGTTGTGTCTGCAGTCCGTTTTGCCATGTTGGGTCTCCAAATTGTAGGTGTTACTCTCCAGGTTAATATTGTGACTAAGCTTATGAAGATGTTCATGGGAATGACCAGATGTGTTAAGTATGCTGTTAGTCATAAGAAGGTCACCTCCAGGACGCCTGTACTCTAACGTGTAAAGGAGCGATTGAAGGCGCTCTTCACAAGGTTTGAATTTGAGTCAACATACTGATTTTGTATATTGACATTGGCCTTATCCTTTTGAAGAGATGCAGGACATACTATGTTTTCGTACTCTAAATGGGGACAAACAAAACTGTTGAAAATATTTTGAAAGTTCTACCGTCAAACTGGCCAAAAGTTGGTTTCAATGCTACCAGTGCAAGGTTTGCTTGAGGGACGTTTTTGTCACAGTTGGCGTACGACTTCAAGTCGTAGGGTACCAACAATCCCAAAACGTTTTCGACCTGGTATGCTTCTAGAGAGGAGTCTCCTAAGTTGTAACTTTAGTCTACAGCATGTCGTAGATGGACCACTTTACATTTTGAAGTAATGAAGGTAAGTTTGTTGTCGTCAGCACAACTTTTAAGTCGAGTCAGATTTTCCTGAAGTGCTAGTATATCTTCTTCGTAACGTATTTCTCTCCAAAGTTTCACATTATCAGCAAAAAGTAGTAAGTCAGACGAAACAAGTTGTGGAAGATCTTTTGTGTAAATCAAGAAGAGCAGAGGTCTCAGTATTGAGCTCTGAGAGAACTCCATTAGGACATTCCATAGCCTGAGAGAAATTGAGGTTAACTCTGATCTTACAACTTCGGTTATATAGATATGAAGCGAGCCAGTCAATCACAGGGCCTAATATGACTAATCATCTAAGCTTATGGATAAGACACATATGGTAGACCGTATCCAAAGCTTTTGACAAAGCAAGATAAAAAACGTCCAACTTCCTTGATGTTCAAAGATGTCTGTCCATCTGTCCACCGCAGTCAGCAAGTTGGTTTTACAAGAGTGACCCTTCCTGAAACCATGTTGTTGGGGTGAGAAGAATTTGAGGGATAATAAGTATTCGTGTATACCTTCGCATGTTGGGAAGTTCATAATTTTGGAGGGTATGGAGAGAAGGGTCAGCGGTCGGTAGCTTGAGAGTTCACTGTGCCGACCTCCTTTGAAAATTGGTGTGATGTGAGCCAGCCTCCAAATTTCCCGTAATTTGCTTTGGCCTAGAGTGTGTGCAAACATCACGCAAAGTGGTGCTGCCAGGATTGAAGCTGCCCTCTTCAGTATAGCACAATGAACCATATATCGATCGGGATAAATGTCTTTCCTTATGTGCTGCAGTTTAAGGAGCCCCAGGTCAATGCTCAGTTCCGTTTCGGAATGTCCTGTGCAGGTGCGGGTGAATCCCTCATCAGTGTAGTTGATGTGCGTTGGTTGAAATGTCAGAGAGTATTGTTCAGCATCACCGTCGTTATTAGTCGGACCAATTGGACCTAGCAGTTAGGAAACTCCAGTTTCGCCTTGTCGAAGAGAAGCTGCGTAAGTGAATAAGCTCTTCGGATTGTATACAAATTTAACGATAACCTTGGTCTGGTATTGAGGCTTGTCTTCCCTTATTGCTTTTGTGCATATGTTCCTTATATGTTTGTATTACAATGTACGCGCAGTTGATATCAGTGTCTTTTGCGGCTTAACAAACGAAGAGTGCGATTCTTGATGATTGTAGGTTTTCTGTAGATTTTTGGGACCGTTAGAGGAACTGAATACTTAGTAGCACATGAGAGCGTGTGCAGTAAGAAATTCCAATGAGCGTGCACTTCAAGGTGAAGGTGAATATATCAATCCACCTGCTGTAGATAATGATGTGAAGCTAACACGTTCAACCAATTGAAATTTTTGCGGCTGTTGCTGGTTTTATATCTTAGCTCATTTTCGCTGACAAAAACTGAAGTATAGAACGGCGTGACCGCTTTTACCCAGAAGAGTCAAAATTCAGAGGTGTTCGACCAATAATTCTTCAGTTGCGAATTTCTAGTCTAAGCGCGATGGCGTCTGACTGTTTCTTCAACGAGTTGCCGACTTCACATTTTTAAATAATCCCAGATCACCAATGTTGTGAAGATCCATGCTTCAGTAGAGTTGTTACCTCCTGTGTAGGTATGTTCCGCGAAGTTGATTCTGTGAAGATTGAAGTGGATACAGATCATCCACGTTAGTAATCTACACTGATGAGTCCGATGTAATCTGTAATCTCCGTGGTTATCACGCTTGCTGAGTTTGCTTTTTTGGTATTTCGATCAGAATTCCTTCTTTCTAGTCTGTTGGTACTTGTTCTTCATCCCAAATCTTGCTGAAAATAATGTGGAGTATCTTCAAAGTTACTGCTACATCTGCTTTGAGTGTCTCCGCTGGAATGTTGTCTGATCCTGTTGCTTTACCGCTCTTGATTTGTCTGATGACCATGCTGACCTCTTCAATTGTTGGTGGGCCAACAACGATTGGGAGGTCCATGGGTGCTGCTTCGGTGTTGTATGGGTTCAGTGGAGCTGGTCGACACAAGAGTTCTTTGAAGTGTTCTACCCAACTGTTTCGTTGTTCTTCAATGTAAGTGTTTATCTTGCCTTCCTACTCCGAAAAAGTTGTGTCTGCAGTCCGTTTTGCCATGTTGGGTCTCCAAATTGTAGGTGTTACTCTCCAGGTTAATATTGTGACTAAGCTTATGAAGATGTTCATGGGAATGACCAGATGTGTTAAGTATACTGTTAGTCATAAGAAGGTCACCTCCAGGACGCCTGTACTCTAACGTGTAAAGGAGCGATTGAAGGCGCTCTTCACAAGGTTTGAATTTGAGTCAACATACTGATTTTGTATATTGACATTGGCCTTATCCTTTTGAAGAGATGCAGGACATACTATGTTTTCGTACTCTAAATGGGGACAAACAAAACTGTTGAAAATATTTTGAAAGTTCTACCGTCAAACTGGCCAAAAGTTGGTTTCAATGCTACCAGTGCAAGGTTTGCTTGAGGGACGTTTTTGTCACAGTTGGCGTACGACTTCAAGTCGTAGGGTACCAACAATCCCAAAACGTTTTCGACCTGGTATGCTTCTAGAGAGGAGTCTCCTAAGTTGTAACTTTAGTCTACAACATGTCGTAGATGGACCACTTTACATTTTGAAGTAATGAAGGTAAGTTTGTTGTCGTCAGCACAACTTTTAAGTCGAGTCAGATTTTCCTGAAGTGCTAGTATATCTTCTTCGTAACGTATTTCTCTCCAAAGTTTCACATTATCAGCAAAAAGTAGTAAGTCAGACGAAACAAGTTGTGGAAGATCTTTTGTGTAAATCAAGAAGAGCAGAGGTCTCAGTATTGAGCTCTGAGAGAACTCCATTAGGACATTCCATAGCCTGAGAGAAATTGAGGTTAACTCTGATCTTACAACTTCGGTTATATAGATATGAAGCGAGCCAGTCAATCACAGGGCCTAATATGACTAATCATCTAAGCTTATGGATAAGACACATATGGTAGACCGTATCCAAAGCTTTTGACAAAGCAAGATAAAAAACGTCCAACTTCCTTGATGTTCAAAGATGTCTGTCCATCTGTCCACCGCAGTCAGCAAGTTGGTTTTACAAGAGTGACCCTTCCTGAAACCATGTTGTTGGGGTGAGAAGAATTTGAGGGATAATAAGTATTCGTGTATACCTTCGCATGTTGGGAAGTTCATAATTTTGGAGGGTATGGAGAGAAGGGTCAGCGGTCGGTAGCTTGAGAGTTCACTGTGCCGACCTCCTTTGAAAATTGGTGTGATGTGAGCCAGCCTCCAAATTTCCCGTAATTTGCTTTGGCCTAGAGTGTGTGCAAACATCACGCAAAGTGGTGCTGCCAGGATTGAAGCTGCCCTCTTCAGTATAGCACAATGAACCATATATCGATCGGGATAAATGTCTTTCCTTATGTGCTGCAGTTTAAGGAGCCCCAGGTCAACGCTCAGTTCCGTTTCGGAATGTCCTGTGCAGGTGCGGGTGAATCCCTCATCAGTGTAGTTGATGTGCGTTGGTTGAAATGTCAGAGAGTATTGTTCAGCATCACCGTCGTTATTAGTCGGACCAATTGGACCTAGCAGTTAGGAAACTCCAGTTTCGCCTTGTCGAAGAGAAGCTGCGTAAGTGAATAAGCTCTTCGGATTGTATACAAATTTAACGATAACCTTGGTCTGGTATTGAGGCTTGTCTTCCCTTATTGCTTTTGTGCATATGTTCCTTATATGTTTGTATTACAATGTACGCGCAGTTGATATCAGTGTCTTTTGCGGCTTAACAAACGAAGAGTGCGATTCTTGATGATTGTAGGTTTTCTGTAGATTTTTGGGACCGTTAGAGGAACTGAATACTTAGTAGCACATGAGAGCGTGTGCAGTAAGAAATTCCAATGAGCGTGCACTTCAAGGTGAAGGTGAATATATCAATCCACCTGCTGTAGATAATGATGTGAAGCTAACACGTTCAACCAATTGAAATTTTTGCGGCTGTTGCTGGTTTTATATCTTAGCTCATTTTCGCTGACAAAAACTGAAGTATAGAACGGCGTGACCGCTTTTACCCAGAAGAGTCAAAATTCAGAGGTGTTCGACCAATAATTCTTCAGTTGCGAATTTCTAGTCTAAGCGCGATGGCGTCTGACTGTTTCTTCAACGAGTTGCCGACTTCACATTTTTAAATAATCCCAGATCACCAATGTTGTGAAGATCCATGCTTCAGTAGAGTTGTTACCTCCTGTGTAGGTATGTTCCGCGAAGTTGATTCTGTGAAGATTGAAGTGGATACAGATCATCCACGTTAGTAATCTACACTGATGAGTCCGATGTAATCTGTAATCTCCGTGGTTATCACGCTTGCTGAGTTTGCTTTTTTGGTATTTCGATCAGAATTCCTTCTTTCTAGTCTGTTGGTACTTGTTCTTCATCCCAAATCTTGCTGAAAATAATGTGGAGTATCTTCAAAGTTACTGCTACATCTGCTTTGAGTGTCTCCGCTGGAATGTTGTCTGATCCTGTTGCTTTACCGCTCTTGATTTGTCTGATGACCATGCTGACCTCTTCAATTGTTGGTGGGCCAACAACGATTGGGAGGTCCATGGGTGCTGCTTCGGTGTTGTATGGGTTCAGTGGAGCTGGTCGACACAAGAGTTCTTTGAAGTGTTCTACCCAACTGTTTCGTTGTTCTTCAATGTAAGTGTTTATCTTGCCTTCCTTGCTTTCCACTAGTCGTTCTGTTTTACAGTAATTTCCAACAAGTTTCTTTGTTGTGTCCTACCATTGTCTCATATTTCCCTCTCTTGTAGCCTTTTCCGCTGTCATCGCTTAATCTTCCACATATTTACGTTTGTCGGTTCTGATGCTCCTCTTCACTTGCTTTATTGCTTCTGTGTATTCTGCTTATGCCTTGGCTTTTTCTGCTCTTGTTCGGCTGATATTGATTGCTGTCTTCTTGTTCCTCCTTGCTTCGTTGATGATGTGGCTGAGGAGTTAAGCCTTGAGGGAAAACCAAAATCGGTGTCTTTAGAGACTCTTATTAATGAAACATCATTGATATGCAATGAGGGTCAATTTAGAGTTGCATTCGATAGATTTTTCGTCATATGTCAAGGTGCAGAAAGTGTTGACAGTCAAAAAACTACCGGCAGTTCACGAGACTGTTCCAACGGCTAGCCAAATGGCAACCTGGTTTCATTTAAAAGACATAAGTTTTCTGAGAGTGATGTGGACCGGAAAACAAGAAGCCTTAACAAATTACGCTCGCTATTTTTGGGGACGTTAATTCATTTTATTCAAAGCTTGCAGAACTGTAACATTTACTTTTGTCTCTAGCCTATTTTACAGATCATAAGCTTTTGTTTGATGTATGATTCATTGACATAGCATTTTCTGTTCTTAAGCTATTGTCATTTAGACGTAATCTTTTGTACCCTATTTTCTACTATAATCCCCTAGTTTTGGACAGAGTTGTATTTTTCTAATTATTGTACGTTGTGATCAGCCTATTCATCTATTTATGCATGTGACTTTTCACCCTAATCTGAATTGGGAATTTGAGTGCTAGATCGGGGTTGGAATAAAGTGATTAGTGTTCCAGCTGTTTTTGTCTTCTCTCTCGCGTGCTTGCCAGCCAATCAGGGATAGAATAGTTTTCGTCTCTCTACTCCAACTTCGAACTCACGCATACTAGCCTCAAGGTTAAGCCAGTCAGCCTATCGGGTCAAGGTCATAATCTACATCAGACAAGTCATACTCGGAACTAAAGTGGGTAGACAGACTCAAAGACGTAACAGAGAGTCGATGACAAGAATGCCAAACCGTTTTTTTGGTGTAATGTACCGGGTGTACACGAGATGAATAAGTTCAGAACCGGAAATACGAATGAACCGTCTGCTGTGAGGACTCTATTAATTTGGACGCTGTTCGGTTCCTACGGGGGACTTCATGAGAACAGCCGTCTACTTAATTATCTCTCAGATAAAGAGGAATTAGAGGATAAGTTTGAACAATTGCACTTCACTGAATTCAAAAATCCATTTAGTCGTACTACATCGATGTCTGTAAAAGATCGTACAGCACTCAGTGCTATATCCAATTCAGTGCAAAAGTTAAAAGGGCATTATCAAATAGCTCTGCCTTGGAGGCACGAGCACGAGTTAGCAGAACGTTAACTTGACTGTTTGAAAGGTCGACTTATTTGGGATACGAAGTTGCTCCAAGACTATGCGAGCGCCATGACTCAGTATATAGAACGAGATTATGCCGAATAGGTAAACGATAACCACGCTGATGGACGGAATCTGTATCTTCCTCATCACCATGTCTTACGTCCCAAGAAGCCTAACAAGTTAGGAATGGTTTGTGCTGGAATGTCTATAAACAAGAATCTTTATTCTGGACATAATTTAGTCGGTAACGTAGTGGACGTATTCATCAGGCTTCGACAACAACCAATAGATTTTACGGCGAACATTGAGGCCATGTTCCATCAGGTAGTAGTCTGAGCACATGATCGAGATGCTTTTGGGTATTTGGGGTGGCCAGATGAGGATTTAGAAAAGGAGTCAGAGGTCAATAGAATGAAAGTCTATCCGTTTGTAGCAACCTCATCGCCATGTTGCGTCACGTTAGCCT
>NW_017386008.1:1346213-1365794 GCF_000237925.1 Schistosoma mansoni | reverse complement strand
TTTATTTGAACACATAAATATTAGTCCAAATTGGCACCAGATATATATGCGTCACACAAAAACAATGAGAATGGAAGAGAAAAATAATGTAACGTGCATATAAGGGAGAGAGAAAAAAAGAACAATAACGACCACATATTAGTGTATGCAAATCTCACAGTAATAACGATAATAATAGTAATGGGGAAAACGGAAGGTTGCAACTGGAAAGAGTTCTTCCGGTTGGGGAAAATAGAACCACTTTTTATGAAGAATGTAAGAGTTGGTTACATCAGGATAGCCACTGGTTTCTATTCCGAGCCATATCTGATAACGTTTCTAGCCAGTGTTGCATCATGTTTCAGACCCCAGCCAGGAAGTCGTGAAGGTCCAACAGTAGCCAGTGTTGTACAGCTTTCTTTCATTACACGACACTATGTCATACACTAACTACCTCTACGCTTTTTCCAACCACTTCCAGCGTCGGCAAATAATGCACAACTTGGAATTCTCTGGAGCGGCATTCATAGAACACGTCCACGTCCCCGATGTCGATGTTTCAAGATGATGGTATCTACCTCAGTACATTGGAAGTTGGTGGCTAAATTTCGTGGATTGATTGAGGTTAGACATTAACACCGTTGGATGCCAGCTCAGTGGTCTATCGGTTAAGGACTCTGGCTCGAGACTGGTTAATCCTGGGTTCGCATCTCGTGGATGCGCACTGCTGAGTAGTCCAATAATAGGACGAAACGGCCGTCCAGTGCTTCCGGGTTTTCCACGGTAGTCTAGCTTCAAATGACTCATGATATTAACTATAAAATTACAAAATCTCTACCAAAACCCCCTTGTGATAATGATCATATGCTTACTAATGACTGACTCCTTGAGGTAATTCCTGGATTTCTAGTTATTGAGCAGTAGGCCAGTTGAACTGCCCATCGAAAAACTTTGCCATTTGTCCAAGACGTCGATGGATATCAATGATTGGCATCACTTGATATTCACAGAGTGTTTTGCTTACACCAGACGTCTTGCTGTCAGTGTCTCAAGTGAGTCGAAAGAGCTTCCGGAAGTTACTAAATGCAGCTGCTGATTCCCATACATTAGCACGCTTCGACCACCAGTCTTCTCGGTCCTTACGCAAGCTTTGCTCAATTCGACTAGCTAGCTTGACTTGATACTTACTTGCAACAGAAGTTGCAACCAACATACTGACAACAATACGTTGATGGTGATCAATTTGTTGGTAGCTGAAAACTAAGGTTAGATTGGCGCAGACCAGGGCATGATCAGAGTCCAGATAGGTTCTTCAAAAGAAGCGGCAGTTTTGTACACAACCATGCCGCCGGTAGCTGATCTCCATGTGATCAATCTAAGTCCAGGCTTGAGATGCAGATGGAGGACGCCGGGTTGTACATCGACGATGACTGTGTCGTAAGTATGTGCAAGCCAGAAACAGGTTTTGGTCTGTGCATAGTTATCGTAGACGGTCCTCGTCATCTGTTCTGAAACCAAGACTCTCTATCGGCGACCTCATGACTGTCTTCTGTGGCTAGTTGCTCAACCTGTGCATTCAAGTCTCCAGCTAATGCTACAATGTCTGTCAAACGCATCTTCTGGAGAGCAACAGTCAATTGGTTGTAGAATTCATCCTTGATTGCATCCGGGCTGCAGTCTAGCAGGACGTAAGCAGAAATGACGAGAAGACATCGTTTCTCACACCGTTTTCTACTAACTTTGATGGAAGTGAGTGATGAAATGGGAATAGAGGCAGATAATTGACGTAGTATATAAAACAAAATGATAATAATAGTAATAATAATAAAAAAGTGTATTGTCAAGTGAATGTGAATTGTCTGAATTCGAAGTGAAGCGGGCATAAGACCTCGTGAAGTAATTGTCATCTCACTAGATTTATGTGAGGGCTGTGATACTGCTTGGATGCCCAAACCTCAGCAGGTTGTTTTCTGAAGAGGGTCATATCCGGAGCCATTTACCTGAAGGTCTAACTCACAAGGCAGTGGAGCATCGTGAGGAGATGCAGTCCCATGGTAGCCGGTGACCAACGATTGATTCATACGCTATTTGTTCCCTCAGGATACTGGAGCCCATGTAAACCATTGATTCGAAATCAGGGTTTTCCAACTCCCCTAGATGAACTTTCCGTGTGCTGCGACAGCTGTTCGAGGACTGCTGTTTGTAACTTCTTTGAAATTATGACACGTTCAACAAACATGAGACAATCGTCAATTATTGAAAGAAATAGTCTGCGCTGATTAAACTGCTGAATCTTTGTTAAACTGATCTTCGAGGGCCAACCCTCTAGGTGAAACTTTCTAACCTTTTTCGATTTGACTGTAATCGCGTTCCACTGGGGTACGTTAGTAAAGGGACGTCAGTTGGTATGGGCATTTTGTGAATGGCTTCCTTATTGGAAGGTCTGGTCGTCGGCCGTTTTTTCTTATCCAGGATGAAACCACGAAGAAGATGCAATTTTCTACACTTAATTGGAAACTATACTTCCACACTCTGTTACGAACTTGGTGTAAACGACCAGAAAGTTCACTGTTAGAGAAACCTATAACTATGATATCATCTAGATAAGCTGGTGTACTCGGTATGCCAGTTAGCATTGTATTCATTATTTGGTGAAAGATGGCAGGTGTAGTCTTCATGCCGAGTGGTAGGCGCATGTAATGAAATACCCCTCGATGAATGTTGATAATCAGAAGCTCTCTACTATCGTCATCTACCTCCACCTGCTGATAGGCAACCAAATAGCCTATTTTCGCGAAACATGTACCACCATTTGTTTCAGCAAACAGGTCTTCACGATCTGGTAACGGATATTGATATTCATCGAGATGCTATACCATAAATCTGAATAGTAACATACTTTCTCCGAATGTCATAGTCTGTTTGGAAGGCTGCTACCAGAGAAGGTGATTCAGATTCGACTGACTTTACCAAGTGTCGAGGACAGTTTGATGCTTCTGCTTTGGCTGGGACGTACGATTTGAAGGACAATGACCTTTTTTATGCCCACGTTTGTTGCACATTTGACATTTATGTTTCTTGAATAGGCGGAATCATACATAATGCCAATCACCACATAACAAACATGCAGCCTTTGGTTTGCTAACACTTGTTTTCAGTTTCTAAACTTTTAACCTAGTAATAGCATTGACACTACTTCAGGTTAAATTAGGATTTACTTGTTCAATGGCTCACTGATCCGGCATCCAGCGGTGTTTATATCTAACTTAAACCCATCCACGAGTTTGAGCGATTCATTCGATCTATTTTACAATCAATATTACTTAAAGAGTAGTGATAAAGCATTATGTTAACGGTTTAACAGTTGAAAGACGAAATATTCATCTTGTGAATATTATCTCTTATTTATGTTTTGAGTAGTAGTAACATATCGCATTGCACGAGCATGTGTCTATCAGCAATCAGTAGCTACGTGGATAACTCCACCATACATTTCATTTTCTGTTGGTGATGTATACTACTTAAATCTGTTATTATCAGTAACATACACCACTAATGAAGTCTTGATAGTAGTGTCTTTAGCTTTAGCACAAAGTTCGTTGAAGAATATCGATATATATTGTGGTAGGTTAGTAGCAAATACTTTAACACTAGTTATTCGGAATTCAAGGAATGTTTATAATTTACATAGGTTAGTGGTCAGTTATATGATATTAAAATAAAGAAAGGGTTTATTCTAATTTTACTGGGTTTTCATTTAACTAATCTACAGTGAAACATCTTGTAGGTTAAAACGTGAATAGAAGTGGTAATAGTAAGCGGTGGTTGAATAAAATCATCTTACTCAACTGTGGAAAAATATTAGATTTATGATTTTCGAGTCTTTGTTTTCTTGTAAATCACTTGTTTATTAATCCTAATGGTATACAAAGTTTCAATGAAGATAGTTATATTTTTCTCATTTGAAACATACAGCTGTTCAAAAATATACATTATCGTAGGCGAAGACTGTGAGTATACGAAAATCATCAAACTACATCACGAGTAGAGGCGTCACATGCAGTTCTCAAGCCATAACAAAAAAGTGAGGAGACCAAAGAATACAATACACTGCAAATCGGGAGCAGAATTAAAAGGAGTGAATGACACGTGACAAGAACATGGAAGGAAAACTCGGAAAAGATTTGGTGAGTCATAATTAAGTGTTAATTGTTTTTTTTACTTTTTGTTATGTCTATATTTTTCCCCATTTACGTTATCTCCTTTCCTTTGGTTGCTATATGTAACTAATTTCCCTTGAATGCACTGAGATGAGGTAATCAAAACTTATATCGACACCTTCCTACCATACTCGACATTGACGATGAATATTACTAAAGTACTATGTGAAGAATAGTAACAACTGCACTTGCTCAACTGGAGAGCAACTAAAATGATAATCAAAAACATAATGATCAAACAAATGAGTGATAACTGCTTGACTACCAAAATAATGTATTTATTTGTCTAGCAATTTATTATTTCTTTATTTACTTATTCATCTGAACACAAATATGGGAAAAACGGTGCACCATATTAGATGTGTGCGACATATTAGGTATATATTTGGTCTCAGTCCATGGCATTTCTAAAGCACAGCATGTAAAACACTATCAATGGTTGTGGACTTGGTGAACAATCAAATGTGTTTATCCAGAATATCAGGTAAAGGTGAGTTCATCGGTTACAGTGGGTGATATGAAACGATACACAGAAAACGATGTGGATTATATCATCACGATGATTCACCACAGTCCCATAGACCAATATACATAGGACACCAAAACTAGTGGAGTTTCGAAGAATCTAGATTATCAATATAGCAATCTATAAATTGAGAAAGTAAGTAAGTGAAAACTAGATGATTCTATGAGAAACCGACCATCAAATTCAATTGAAATCGGATGGTAAATGGTTACAGTATTTATTGAAAGATGGAGAAAGACCTTCTGTGAATCGACAGTCAAAAGAATTTTTTTTTTAACTTTGTGTATGTGGATTTCAGTATTCGCTCATTATTTTTTATTCCTTACGTCAGATTCAATAAGTGGACGATAAGTTGTCTTGTATGGACTATTTTCATTTGAAGTTATTTTTCACTAGCCGCTAGATGACCACTACTTAACGTTTTTTCATGGTTGATATTTTCGAACAATCTGTCACCAGACATCATTCTATTTTTGAAGACTTTTTTGAATTTTGTAACAGTTCTCAATCTTATTTCAGACTACTGTTTGCAATTGAATAATAATTGAAGTGAATTTCACTACACAAACAGACTGATATGAAAATAAATAAATCAACTGATATTCTAATGAATGTTTTAGTTTTAATGGAGCGAGAACAACTTTTATGTGTGCCAGTGATTGCTATAGACATCAGTAGTATGCATGATGAATCGGAAGTGAAATGTCTGGCAGTAGAAGGTTAAGAATATCAGAGAAAAGTGAAGGAGAACAAAAAGTGATTGGTTTGGAAACAGAAGAACAATGAAGTTTGAGAATATTGACTGTTATTTCTTTAAGAATGTATTCACTGTATGGTCGTCAGATGTTAGCAAGATGTTCTTTAATATTGTGTTCGAATACATTGGATTGTGTAACTCACCAAAAGGACTTTCAACGCCTAATGACAGACCTATCGAAAACTTTTAATTTCTTGATAAAGTCAATCTGCCTCACTCAACTGCTATATTCAACCTTAACCAATATTCAATCAATATACATATCAAGTCAGCAGTAAGATGTATCTAGTGAGAACATTTCGTGACGATGGATTCACTTATCATGTGTCATAATTAGTGCCACGAAAAGAAGAATCGTTTGGCAAACATTTGTCAGTAAGTTGACCATGGCAAGGCAATATTGACAAGTGAATATTTGTGGATACTTAACATTAGTCCAAGTGATTTTATGCCAGTTGCTGCTTCAAACCGTAGTAAATGTGATGTTGTTTGTCTACTATTTTTCCTGAAGGACCTGGATATCTCACCACAACGGTAACTGTTGAACAGATGAGGACTTATTCAATAGCATGTTACAAGGTTGTAAGCAGCAGACGAGAAACCGCTAAATGTGGTGAATTTATGTTGTTCTTCTACATTGATTGTCCTTACTTCAGTAAAATTTATAAATGGAGAAAGTTGAGTGAAACGTCTGAATATTGTCAAATACAATCTATCGATCTGAAATTGTCTCAACAGGACATTTTGAACCGAACAAAATTATTGATAAGTAGTTACTAATGAGTAGTAGAAGTAGTTTAGGTAGAATACTTGATCGACAGAATTTCATGTGTATTCAGCGAGTAGTTATGCGGGACATCAACAATTGTGCTTTGATCAATAAATATGAACATCTCTCTCCTGTAAGATGTCAGTTGTGTTTCGAGCAACGTATAAGTTGATTATCATACTGCAAAGTTGAATGATATGATTTTGGATAACACGAGGAGTATTAGTTTCTTCAAGATTAATAGTACAGATCAGAAAGGGTTTTTTTGCAAATTTAAGTATTTTCATAGTTGAAATCATGAGTTAATTAAAGCTAGACCACCATGGAAAACCTTCAAGCACTCGACGGCCGTTTCTTCGTATTATGATACTCCTCAGCAGTGTGCATTGACGATTTCGCACTCACGAGATTCGAACCCGGGGCCTAACAGTCTTGTGCTAGAGCACCTAACCGATAGACCACTGAGCTGGTCGGCTTCCAACGGTGTTAATGTCTAACTTCAACCAATCCACGATATTTAAGCAACCGTTCATCAATTGTTTTCATTGATTTGATATCTCCACAACAGACTTGGTTGATCTCCATCTGTGAGGTTTGTATTATCGAATGTTGTGTTACGCCCACATTCTTTATTCTAACTTCTGGACAAGTCAATTCACCTATCCATCATAAGTCATGTTCTCACCTTGTTAATTACTCAATCATTAACCCTGACAATTTTATATGAGCGTAGGTGCGTGTACACTTCTTATCCTATTTATCACATGTTTGTCATTTATTCTTGTCTGACTATAAATATTGATTAACGCTTAATAAAAGTGAGTTGACTTACCCGCCATCTTCAATGCATGTCATTTTATTTCACTCGCTGACATTTTCTCATGTGCTCATAAGTTTCTGGCCTGCATCATTTATCAAGAAAATGCAGTTGCCGCTTCTCTTAGCCTACTGGTTTTATGGACTGTTAAGATTTGTATTATGATGGTTATCTAGGTGAACGATTAGCGAAGCACTGCACTACCGGTGCTCTGGCGTGAGATTAGTAGGCCCCGAGGTCGAATCTCGTGAGTGCAGGTTCGTGGATGCACACTGCCTAAGAGTCCCATAATAGGAAGAAACGGCCGTCCGGTGCTTCCAGGTTTTCCATGGTGGTCTAGCTTCAAATGACTCATGATTCGAACTGTGAAAATATTGAGAGTACAATTCATTTGAATTCTGTTGAAAAATGAAGAGGAATTTCCATACCAAACGAAATGTCACAATTCATTGAACCTCACGTAAAATTTGATCGCCCTCACTGAGTGATAAGATCTAACATTAATTAATATTCAATGAAACACATAGATTTGGTGAACAGTAAAACGTGTCTATACAAAATTTCAGGTACAGATGAGTTCATCGATTACAGTGGGTGATATGAAACGATACACAGTAAACGTGGATTATATCATCACGATGATTCACCACAGTCCCATAGACCAATAAAAACAGGACACCAAATCTAGTGGAGTTTCGAAGAATCTAGATTATCAATATAGCGATCTATAAATTGAAAAAGTAAGTAAGTGAAAACTAAATGTTTCCATGGGAAACTGACCACCAAACTCATTTGAAATCGTATGGTAAATGGTTACAGTATTTATTGAAAGATGGAGCAAGACCTTCTGTGAATCGACAATGAAAATAATTTTTTCTCTTCACTTTGTATTTACAAATGTGGTAATGATTTTAAAAATGTGAATTTCACTGATGTTTGCTTTGCGCGTGTGTGTCAGTATGCTTAGGTGATAGTGAGTCACATAAACAGTGACTTATTATATAAGAATGCGTTTAGTTTTATTGTAAACAAGACTCATATTACTCTATTTATACAGAATAAAGACTAAAGAATACCATAAGATTTGTTTAATGAGATAAAATGAGGTGATAGACAACAACAAAGTAAACTCATTGAAATTTCTGTAAACAATTGAGGTAAACAGAAATATGTTTGTGTAATTAAATACTCCGATAATTTATACTGAATAAAAGACAATGAATTCTACTTTAAGAATTTTATAGTAAATAGCAGAAATGATAGAACTTAATATTTTGTTAAATGGGATCAGATAAATCGAACAGAATTCGCAATATCTGAAACCTGATTCCTAAATGTATACGATTCGTGGTGTTTGCATGAGCTAATAATCATTCACTTCTATCTGGTGACTGTGTAATTTCGAATTCGACATCCAATATGTTCGTCTGTGCTCACTTCGTTCTGTGTTGGTCTAGATTGTGTTATTTCGAGGATTCGTAGTTAATATAATAATTCAACAACTTCTAATTTTCACATGACCATTGGATTATTTGGCGAATTGGAGAAAGTTGATTGAACGTGATACACGTTTTCATTGGCAATAATAGTTCCAATAGATTAGCTCATTTTTCGACAAAAAGTATTTCCATGTATAAGACTAACCTCACTAGCTTTTAATTGAATTATTATCAAGTTTTAGTTACTATGCTACATTGTTCCAAGTAGATACTTGATATGACTTGTAGGTTGAACGCTTTATTCAGATCCTAAGCTATTCGGATTACCCCTGGGCTAGCACTACTCAGCAACTGGAACACCAGAGAGAAGACACGAGTATCGGAGAAACATTTTACTGCAAGGTTCATTTTTGTACAGAAAATCATAGGTATTTATAGAAGTTAGTATATGTTAAATCAACATCCTATTTCAGCCAATCCATTTAACGACATATATTGCTACCGACCAATTGTAGCATGTCACGTTGGACTCTAGAATGTTCTATCGTACTCTGATTGGCTGACGCTCTTTATGAGCCTCTGGAGGCTCTGTTGGAGTTCTGTGGAAGTCAACTCAACACCTCCCTCGAATAATATTTCTTTCAAGGGTCAACTTGTAGTTTGACTACTGGGTTGCGACGTCGTCCCATTATTCTCGTCGTTTTTCTTGACCACGGCTTCTTGTCAATGATGTTGGGCATTTGTGGAATTGGTGCATCTAAGATTAAATGTAACGGAAAAATCTGGCGGTCACTTCTATTTTGCGACGTTCTTTTGTTTTTAAGGATTTGATTTGTGTGTCGTGTACATGTCTCGAAAGTTCTTTGAAGTCTGTACAGATCTCTTCCCAATTTTTGTACAACTACTCCCGGCTCTCGTCGGTTCTTCGTGATCACCTGCCCAGCTGGCTCTTCGCCTCCTCCTTTCGCTTGTCCGTTAGATTGTGGATGATAGGGTAGAGAACAAAGATGAGTTATTATATCGCTTAAATGCTTAGACGATTCTGCGACGAATAGCGAGCCGTTAACTGTTACTAATGTGTCTGGTACCCCAAACAGCTAAACCGGGTAGACAGCTTGTGGATTGTTTCCAATGTTGTACAATTTAGCATGGTATATACATCCAGCCATTTAGTAAATGCATCCACGATAATGAGAAACAGTTTTTTTTGGATTGCATAAGCAAAATCTGCATGAATTCTTTCTCAGGGTCCTGCAGGCGTAGTCCAGTACTGAGGTTCGTATTTCACAGGATTTTTAGCGGCTTGAATGCATGATAGACAATTACGACATTTATTTTCGATATCTTTGTCCATTGACGGCCAATAGACATAACTACGAGCCAACTATTTCATTTTATTGATTCCAGGATGTTCACTGTGAAACTGACTGAGAACCTTGTGACGTAATAACTTCGGAATAACAAATCGATCACCGAACATAATACACGACTCAACAACCATTAGTGAGTACCGTCGACGAAAATATTGCAAAAGTTCTCCGTCAAGGTGATGGTATGGCCATTTGGTCGACAGATAGCATTTGACTGTGCTCAGTACCTCATCACTTTCAGTGATCTTCTTGATAGTTTCAAAAGTTACTAAGAGTCCATTGATTGCGTCATGCAATACATGATGAACTTCTTCCTCGGCTTTTATTTTTGCTACATGAGTCTCCTCTGTGGTTTTTGATCAGGAGCCTATTATTCTTGACAATGCGTCAGCTTTTCCGAAGGCAGTAGTAGACTGATACTTTATCTTGAAGTCGTACGCCAGAAGTGTGGTTGCCCATCGTCGTAGTCGGTTAGCTGTGTGGACTGAATAACTTTTCTTTGACCCAAAAACTGCAAGTAGTGGTTTATGGTCTGTTATTAGAGTAAAATAACGGTCATTCATCAACTTATGGAACTTCTTCACTGCTAAGATAATTGATAGGCTTTTTTTCAATCTGACTATAGTTCCTTTCGGTCGTTAACAAAGATCTGGCAGCGTGTGAGATGGCTTTTTCAGACACATCAGGGAAAATGTGAGAGATAACTGCACCTACACCATGGTTAGAAGCATCTGAAGCGACGACTATTGGTAGAGAAGGATCATAGTGTGTCAATAAGAGATTGGAAGTCAGGAGTTGCTTGATCTTCTCGAAAGATGCTTGGCAGTCTGCAGACCAATTCCATACCATACCATAATGGCTGACCAATCCCAAGAATGATCGTAGGGTAGTAATGTTCCTGTTTCTAGGCATTGCTTGAACTGCTTCAATGTTCTCTGGATCTGGTCGTCTTCCGTCTTTATCGTTTATGAACACAAGGTACCGTACTTGCTGCATATAGAAGTCACACTTTTCCGCTCGGAGGCGTAAACCATAATCGCCTATGCGTTCTAGTACCAGGTCCAGCTTCTTCTGCAGGTCCATTTTATCTACTGCCATAATTATGATGTCGCCTAAGTAAGCTGCTGCCCCTGAAATACCTTGTAACATGGTATCCATAAATCGCTGAAAAAGAGAGGGTGATGTCTTCACCCCAAAAGGTAGTCGGTTATACCGGAACAGACCTTTGTGTGTGTTGATCGTTAAAAGTTTTTTGCTTTCATCAGATACCGGGAATTGTAGATATGCGTCTGATAAGTCCAATATCGCAAAATATCTGCCACGGTTCGGCTTATCGAAAAGATATTCTGGTAAGAGCAACGGATACTGATGGTACTTTAGAGCTTCATTTAATCCTGTGGAGTAGTCTGCACATAGATGGACACTTCCATTCGACTTCCTAATCAGCACTATCGGTGCAGCCCAGTTCGAGAAGTTCACAGGCTCGATAACACTCATTTTCTGAAGTCGTTGTAAATCCTGTTCAACTATTGGAAGAGCAGCATAGGGCACAGGTCTTTTAGGTCGAAAAATGGGAGTAGCTGAAGGCTTTAGAGTTAGCACTCCTTTAGCCTTCTTGCATTCGCCTAATCCTTCTTCAAACACGTCTTGGTGTTTTTGTAGCATGGCATTTTTCTGACTCCACTCTGAGGTGTTGTAAGTTGTGATTCGTTATCAGGTACTTTCAATAGAGTGGTCTGCTAAATTAAGTGTTTCTATAAGATCTAACCCTATTAAATCGAGTGCTGGCTTCTTTGTAAGATATACTGTTGCCATGGTTGTTACCGCATCTTTAGACACAATGCAAGGTATTTCTTCAACAATATTTAACTTTCCATCTGATGCATTGTGTGTTATTCGTGCTGTTCGATGCACCATGGGTCGCCTAATCTTCTTCCAAGTTTCTGGACTTATTAACGTAATATCAGAAGCCGTATCAAGCTGAAGTCAAGAGCGGTGTTTATTAATATTCACAGTTACGTACTTTCTCTGGCGGCAACTTCGTGCTTTGTTTTGTGATTCCAAAATTCTTTTCGTTAATGCCCCAGATCTGTATTTCTTGAAGTGAGGTTTTGCAAAATGTCGTTTATAGTTTCTTTTTCTGCAGCTGATTTCTTTTTGGCTTTTTCGATGACACTTACTGCAACAATGTTCTTTATACGGGTGAAAACTCCACATGCTCAGCATGGAGATTATCGTTTGTCGCCGTTATTACGATATATAGGTGTGCGGGAACCTTGCAAGGATTTTTTTTCTTGACTGCATTGACATTAAGGAAACAGTAACCGTTTTTTACCATTGAGGTATCATGCTTCAAGTTCACTAACCTTTGGCACTCGGTAGTTACTTCCTGTAGGGTCTTAATTGAGCAGTGTTCAAGTTTGCTTAAGATTCTGGTCCGGATATCAGCATCATCAAATGAACGCAGGCTGCAGATAAATACTAAGCATTCAACCTGGTCCTCAGACATGGACGACAATCAAAACCTCTCACATTCACGGTTCACAGTTCCTGCATGTTTCACCTAATTGTCTCTAGGTTCTTTCGTTAACTTTAAGCACTGATAACGGATATTTAATAAAAATGATTGTTCTCCGAAGATTTGGGACAGGATTTTGACTATTTCATCAAAACTAAAATCTCGTGGGTTTTTCGGAAGAATGAAATTGCTGTAGAGTTCATGTTCCACAGTCCCAAGTTAACTCAGAAGTATTCTGACTTTTGATGCGTCATTCAGGTTGCAAAGATCATTATAAAACAAATCTTCAGACTTCTTAAACCACGACTCAAATGTTATACCTGCTACACCATCAAAATTAAGTTCATGTATGGCGTTAATGACTGAATCAGTATGTGATGCTTGTGTTTCACTAGAAGCAGGGTTTCCATCAATCAGGCAGAATTTCTGCATCGGGGTTTCCATGATTCTAATTTGGGACTATTCAAACATCTTTTCTTGAGGCACCATATAGGCTTCTAATTGCTTCAGAGAAATATTCATTGTCATTGACACAAGTATCAGAGAAGCACATTACTGCAAAGTTCACTTTTGTACAAAAAATCATAGGTATTTATAGAAGTTAGTATATGTTAAATCAACATCCTATTTCAGCCAATGCATTTAACGACATATATTGCTACCAACCAATAGTAGCATGTCACGTTGGACTCTAGAATGTTCTATCGTACTCTGATTGGCTGACGCTCTTTATGAGCCTCTGGAGGCTCTGTTGGAGTTCTGTGGAAGTCAACTCAACACCTCCCTCGAATAATATTTCTTTCAAGGGTCAACTTGTAGTTTGACTACTGGGTTGCGACGTCGTCCCATGCCAGCTCAACAATACTGCTACTATCACAAATGATTATAATAAAAACAATGATGTTTGTTTTGATAATTTGTTGCTTGGATGATTATTCATGATACAATTTTATGTACAATTGGAGAGAGTTCTGTTGTTTATGATTTCGAGAAATTATGCAACAACCTTTCATTGGATTATTGAATGTCATACTTGAGGTAACAATAGTTTGGTTATTGTCAACATCTTTTTATGGTGCACAAATCAACCTCATATAAAAGATAATTACTTTGGGCAAGTATAGACAAAACATAAATATTCTTGACTTGTTCAGCAGAATTTATTTTCCATTTACGGAAGTGAAGATTGTTATTCATTCAATAATAAGTGATTCATTAAGTTTAGTATTGACTAAATATACCTTGGACATTCTCTTATCATAATGATTTAATCGTATGTTTAAATACAGATGATAATCAAAACAAGCTCAATGGATATGTGTAAATCATTCATTGAAATAGTGAAGTGTAAATCAGTATTCTTCTCGTCTATTGACACTTTTATTAACCTTCAGGTTCAATGATCCCTATGGTGATTATAAATCTGTGTGTGAATCGAGAAATTTATTAGCGTTCAATGAAATATATTATATTTCTCTTATTTCAATCATTAACCACATAAATCTACACAACTAAACGCATTCCGTTTCACTTGTACTTGATCAATAATAAAATTTCTGTCTATTTTGGTCTCAATATCTATTAACGGCTAGTGGTAGAGTATGGAGGGTCAACTATAATTCATGTGACATTGTACAGAAGTTACAATTCCGCATTCAACGACGATGGGATCGTCTGGCAGAATTAACTTTATTGCAATAAAATTCAAATATGGAAATGTGAATTTAGATATCCAATCAAAACTGTTTGTGCTACTTAAATTTTAAATAATCAAATCAAAACATCGCACTAATGACACTCAATTCACAGATTATTACAAGCAACAAAATATTTGTCCATCAAAATATGACAACTCATTTTTAACAACAAATAAACCAGTCACATAGTTTAAAGTATGACTAATCATATTCAGAATAGTTTACATCAATAGGGGTCATGAATTTTAACCAAACGGTGGATAATTGGTAGCCTGTATACCTCAATAAGTAGAAGAGTATTAATTAACGACGAGTTCGTCTTCAACGAAGATTGGTTAACAATGATCATATGATTACATGAATTTTGATCGTCTCAATGGTCACTTTGAATCATCCAACCAGAAAGAAAGAAACACACACTTTGAAAATCTACATAAACTCGATACGTTCTAACAACAATTATTAACGTTTTCAAGAAGAAGATGAGGTGAGTATTAACTGTACAGTTAAGGTTAATGAGTGTATTATATGAATGTCATTTTCTTTCAATGAAATAAGGCCGTTTCTTTATCTGAACCACTTTAGATATAAGTTTTCCTGTGATCAGCTGATATTCGTTTATTTGATGGTCAGCTTGGCTTTTAAGATCTTCAATTGTCAACATGCTTGTGACGAAAAGGATTTGAATAGAGCAAGTGAACTAGTATTTGAACGTGAATCACATGAATATGTAAGTTATCAGTCAGGTTCTAATACACATATTCAGTCTCACTATTATTATTATTCCCGATTGATTCGCCTAAATCAGCCCTCTCCTTTTATTAATGCAACGTTTGAGAAATTGGTTACTGATGAAGTGAGTCAACTAAATTTTGCAAAGTAGGTACTAATCCATATGTTTGCATAGCTTCAGAGGATCATTCCAAAATTCTCTTTTAAATTTTACGGCTTTGACGTAAATATACTCTACATTACCAATGATGGTAAGAGAATGATTTTCTTTGAAATAAAATATTGACTGAGCTTTGTCTATTCACATTTCATCCCATAAATCAAAGTTGCTTTAATTTCATCGGAAAATCAATTTGATGTCTATTTATAACATTCAAAACTTCTACCGATATCTTATTTAGTTCAAGTTGTAAATAGTTTGATGACCCCTTACAGCAAATGTATTACGATTCATGCAATTCATTTTAGTCTAGAGTTAATTTCAATGTCTTTCATTCATTCAATGCAGATTATTAATCAAATTGCATGTTTTTATCCGATAAATACAGGTTTAATAGAAATATACGGAGCAACGTTCTCAGGAGTAATTGACCATTATGTATCTGACATTAATTCGTCTGAATGGGAGATTTCGAATGATGGTGAGTTCTACTATTATTCAGTGATATTTCGTTTTGTTGTTTTAATTCTCATTTTTATTTTGCATAAATCATTCAGCATTCAGGTTGATTATCTCATGAGAGCTGACCAGAACATAGTGATTATATTGTTTGTGTGATTTCATGACCTCAAATATGTCCACAACACTTTTTCATTACTGTCAAGTGAAAGCGTTGAATAAAACACCGATTCACTTCAAAGTAGACGCGAATTGATGATTAGAAATGATACGCCGTTTGATGTAATTGCCAAAGTGAAAATTACCCACTCTCCAGTTTGTTTAAGCTGCTATAAAACAGATAACTTATCACTACGACACTTCTTGGTAGATTCAATGAATCAAATTGATCACAGCTACAACGATAGCCGGTGTTGTGCGACAAATCGGTTTGGATTATTGAAGCACATGAACTTTTAAATTATATTTGACGCCTTTCAAATTTTTGGGTGTCACTTGCTTAGCTCTTAAAAGTTTAATGTCTCTTAGTCACTGTTTGCAGACAGTTCAATAATAAACAATTTCTCGATTACCATATTCGTAGGACCATGAAGTTCGAACTCATGCCCTTCTTGAAACATTGAATCAACGAACGAACATGAACAGTGTGCTGGCAAATCACTAGTGACTCAAACCAGAACTCCAAAAACATAAAACTGAAGTTCATTCATTTTGTTCAGTTATTGTAATTCGTGACATTGAAGTAGCGTTTCTGAGTAAAAATAAGTTCGATTGAAGGAACACAGTTTCATGGGAGTAACAGAATCTCCAGAAACCATTTTGTATGTATATGTTTTGTTAGACATCAACGTACTCATAGTTAACCAAAAGCTTTTTAAACCAACGATTCAGAAGCAAACTTTCCTTCTCACTTGATTGGATTAAAACATTCATCATATCGCTGAAATAATAATAAAAATCCTTGAAACTTCCATTTAATTGGTTTGGTTCACCTGAAACTTGAAACGAAGATGATAACTCGTGTCCAAACTCACACTACGTTATATTATTTGTTTATTGAAAGAAGCGGTTGTTCTTTTTACAAATATATAAAAAAGAGTCCTTTGTTTTCATCATTTCAGAGAACTTACTGGCTCTCAGATGGTCTTTGCAGTTATCAAGTAATAGTTTACTTAAGCAAACCGTAATGTGATTGATTCATAACATGTGTGATATTAACACTTACACAATCATTTATTGTAATTAGTCACACTTGCTTCTTTTCAGTTTTGCGTAATTGAATTCTTCTCAAAACCCGACAGAAGTAATAAAACGTGACCATCCCGGAAAATTAGGTAAACGAAATGTAGAATCCACTGATCGTTTGAACACATTGTTTGAAATTAAAAGAAGAGTCGGCAAACGCTGCAGCAAACTAGATTTGATGAGTAATAAATAAATGAATATGCATAAATTAAGTCATAATCTCATTTTACTTGCAGAGGTACATTTTCATCAAGAGACTGCAGTGGAACGTGATTAGAAGTCTTTATTTCAAAGAGAGCAAACTTGTGTTACTCACCAGATGGTCTTTCTGAAATATTATTCATTAGCATTATGGAGTCAATAGAAGGAATAAATTACGTATATTCCATATTTAGTCTTTAACAAACACTGATATTCCGATTTGTTGCCTAAACAATTAAGTTATCAAATTCATTTTGTAAAGAAAATCTCCACAGCTCATGTCATGTGTACTAAGAGTTGATTGTTTGAACGGTAGTGGTAGAGAATATTACTTCAATATGAATACATCTTCAACTGTCAGATCTAATTAGAAGCTCAGTGATGTATTGTTTCAATATGAAAGCAAGAGTGTAATACAACCTCAGAATCTAAGCATCTGATATTCATTTTGAAGGATGTATGCTTGTTTCATTTACACGACATTCACCAGATTATATTGATTACGAATTCGACTAAAGAAAACACTTGAGATAATACTAAAAACATTTGCCTAGATGCGATCACTCTGTGAGTAAGCACAATCATTGTCACATCTAACAATAACTTGAACATCATGAATCTCTCAAATTCTAAATTTCGATAATCTTTAATTAACAGATGGCACATTCAAGTTAACTACTCTGATACATTCGAATGGAAAGATATCTTTCTATTATGATAACGTAAGTTGCAAAACTCAGTAGGAAGATAGTTTTTTTCAAGTACTTCAGATTATTATACTTTATGAATATCAATATTGTCGAATGCAACAAGATACGATTGAACCAATTTGAAATGGGCACACAGAGTATATGACACTACTATTAATACCTAAGTGGCACACTTTATTTTAGCTTTTGTTAAAATTACTGAATAATAGGAAGTGATGTGAAATCTAAGAAAATACTTAAGTTTTCAAACAGATTACAGACAAACAGTGTATTTTAGAGTACCGTACGTGGACAGTCATATTCTGTCAAGCTTTTCTACGTCTTCTGAAGATCATCTGTTTTAAAAGTTCACTGTCGAATATTCTGAGTGATTTATTATCAATAACTTGATCGTTTCTTAGCGTATGGCTATTCGAATAGGAATAGTAATTTACCCACACATTTGGAATACAATAGATGATGGATAAATGGAAAAGCCTGGTTAGAAGAAAGATTTCATATGTCTTCAATGGAATCGGTTTTGACTGGTTCGGGGCAATCAGAACATATTGTGGAAAGAATTCTAATGAGATAGGAACAGTAATGGATGGAAGTGAACACGTCGACACAATTACACCAAATGACAACATATTCACGTACAGCAATATTGCAGTTATTCACTATCACATGTCTACCAACGGACGTAGATATTCATCTGACAATGTTTCGCATCATTCCATGATAGATTGATCATTCATCTAATTTCACTGAATTTCACAATTGTAGGGAGTCAGAACATGCTTGTAGACTAGATTTAGCATATTTCTAATGAAACTTGGGAGATCAGTATGCCTACTGTAAGTGTGGCTAGTTGTCTTTGTATAAGATTGTGCGATTGACAACACATTACTTCAATGATTAGTTGGTTTTGACAAGGGTGTCTGTGTGTGTACAGACGTTTACTCAGAATTCCATTGCTTATTTTCAGGTACCTTGGAAATATGAAAACTACCATTCACGATCGGAAATTTTTGGTTCATTTGAGTGTGGAGAAGAAGGTAACAAAGGCTATTTTTTTAGGATGAGGCTGAATTTTAAGACAAGTATTTACTGTAAATGAATAGGTTGGATGCAGTGTTTTGTAATTAAATATGATGAAATGCATTATGTATTTGATCAGGAGGTAAATGATGATCGGTTTAAATATATTACTGATACATATCACAGTAATGCTCAGTGTCAACTATATGTGAAATTGTCTGTGACCAGTGAAACAGAGTTTTCAGAAGGATTTGCATTGACATCCTATTAAACTAAATCAAAAATTGAACAACATCATTTTTCATTTACTGTATGACCATTGTTTACTTTCGGGACCAGAAGGTGATGTAAAGCATAGTTTGTGAGAAAATTGTTTGACCGTCACCGTACCTGTGATCACAAGTTGATCAGTTTCTTATTTTGTTCACTCCTTAATCGAGCAAACAACTTGTTATACAGAAAATGAAAATTCTATGTGTTTTCTGTATATTTTGTTACCATAGTTCTGAAAGCCGTTGCATTACATGTCGATGGAAAATGGGTCAAAAATGGAACGTTAGTAGACTATGAAGTTTCAAGTGGTATGTTTAAAACTATTTTATCAGAGTTTGCTATTTTTACACTTGAGACCATCATTTCTGTTTCACAGAATTGGAAATCCGAAATCACCATTATATGATTAGGTTATAGTTACGTGTTTTGTTATTCACTTATCTTTTGTTTGATATTACGAAATGCAATCACTGTATTCTTTTCATTGAAGGTTGTCAAAAACACAATTCCATCGAAACATGTCAAAGCTCAGCAACATCGAATACACAGTGTTTTTGGTGTGAGATGGCGGGCAGGTGCATCGTTGACAATAATAAGGATATTCATGACTTCAAAGTAAATGGTTGCCAGATTGGAGTAAGTAATTAGTAGATATTTGTGATTCGTATTGTTCCTTCAGTGCATAAATC
>NW_017386008.1:1330862-1346013 GCF_000237925.1 Schistosoma mansoni | reverse complement strand
AACCTGAATCAGATTTGGTAAGTAATTGATATTAAGTGATATTGTCACTCTTTCGTTCTTCAGAATAACTCGAGTGACAACCTATTGAGTACACCAACCCCTGTCGAAGAATCTACAACAACTTCAAGTATAAGTGAATCTGACTTAAGCTGTGATTTGTATTGTTCTTTCAGTGCGTAAATCGAAGCATTTTATAAGCAGACGATATTCAATCACACGTCAGTACATTGCTTTGATTCCATGTGAACTTTCAACAGGGAATGAAAGC
The DNA here is from genome assembly GCF_000237925.1 of Schistosoma mansoni. Lineage (NCBI taxonomy): Eukaryota > Metazoa > Platyhelminthes > Trematoda > Strigeidida > Schistosomatidae > Schistosoma > Schistosoma mansoni. The sequence goes on along the minus strand of NW_017386008.1, from coordinate 1,345,745 downwards.
CTTGTTTAATACTATTGCATGGAATTATGTTAATTTCCCTGCTCATTGAATTTTTAATGATTCTCGATGTCCATTATGAAACGCATTATCTGTGTGATTTTTTACAATATATCAATGAAATCAGATTGACTAAGGAGTTGTAATCTGTCGGAAATTATTTGTCGTGTTTGGATAATAACTGAAATGTCGTTGACTCTCATTGTTAATATTCAGAAGCATTTCGGATTCTTTATTAGGAAACATTTATCCTGTATGGATTGCTTCAATGAAGCCGTCATTCGTGAGATATGTCCAGATGTAGTTTATAATGGAAATATGGTGGTAGTCTATGAATGGAGATAATAGATATTTTATAGTTTAGATATCATGACAACAAACCATTAGGAACGGGAGACAAGTATGTGAAGTAGTATATATTTTTGAGCGTTTAACAGAGTGTGTTGTGATTTGATCAATTCAAAAACGGAAGAGAGTGATTTCAAGTTCATGCACTTTAGGAACTTTCACAATCACTTGTGGTTAATGTACAAAGTATGAGATTTAACAAAAAAAATTAAAACAACATCTAAACCTATTTACAAAGTGAGTTTGTCGTGCCTATCTCAACAGTTATTGAAGATAATGTTTACTTATCAAATTGACTTTCAAATCGGTAACAAATATTCTAAATCATTATTCATTGATCACATTGAGCAAATACAATTTATGTTACTATTTTTTGAATTCACTTCTGTTATCAATACTGACAATGGTGTATAATGGATGAAAAATTATTTGATTGACATTTGAAAATTAGTAATATTGCCACTGTTTCACTCTTTCAGAACATGACAACAGAAGTGACTGGAGACAATGAGCCTGGGAAATAAAGTCCTTCCTTACACATCGTCATACGTTGACTTATCTCTTTCTAGGTTGTGTGCAGTGGCTGTGCCATATGCCTATGGTTGTGCAGTAAAAAGACTTGTATGCCATGACTCTCACAAAAGACTTACCGCTTGTTTTCATCATGCTTAATATTTTGTCTTCATTTTCTAGTTTATTAAAAACACTTTACATTTAGTTAATCATTTCAAAAACTTGGAGACTTTTTCGTTGAACTTACAACAATTTTTATGGTTATTCACGTTGTAATTGACGTAATTTATTTGGTGAGACATAAAACACGGATTCTTATGTCTCTGTGATGATTTTTACTCAATAAAAACGTATATTACTTATACAAGTGTTTACAACACTGCAGAATGTTAGTATGTTGGGCTTCCGTTCAATTTACTGATGATGATACCATACTCCGTTATTAAATCCTTATGATGTGGAAGCTTCTGATGACCATACCAAGTTAATAAATCCTAATAAGATTGGGGCTTCTGAGGATCACATTTCATTTTTATCCGCGGTTTAGAAAAGTACTTTCCCACATGTAAGAGCGATTACATACCTCTTTTGGTTCGTCCCACAAATTGATTGTTGATACAGGAAGTAAACCGTCAAATACCTTATTCAGTGCATTGTCTTTGAAAAGACACCTTTCTTTTCTGATTTGCTTCATCGTGCGAACTCTCTACTTCGATACTTGAGATACGTACTATGGACTATCAATAAAGATTAAAATGCGGATCTGAAACGAATATTCCCGGTGTATTTTGCTAAGCTTGATGGATTGTCTACTACTCCTGATGGTATTTTTTGCCTAAATGACAATGCAGGTAGTCCAGTATTATTTCGTATATCTGATCGTCATAGTGCAGATTTTGGTGTTGAGGAAATGCAAGCTTTGACACAGATTGCATATTGGTGATCTGAGATACATTATTATATCTCGCACAACGAACAGTCGTGAATAGTCACAGGTCGAAAAACCATCTTTCGAAATGGACTCAATGACAAGTATCATCTGAGGTCTAACAATGAATTCACCCTGAATAACGTTTGTTTCTCAGCAATTCTCCTTCAGGGGTGTGTGATATTTTTCCACAAGTGATGTTTTTTTCGTGCATTATTATTATTTTGCATGTTTTGAATCCCAAATACAATACGTTTAATTGTTCTCAATATTTTCTCCTGACTTCGTACTGATATATGCAGTACTACAAGAATGCATCACAAGCTATTTGGGTGTTACACGTCGGCATTTTGCAATTGCGTATTAAATATTGAACAGTTCTCATTATTCACTAATGTTCTCTGACTGTCAAATGCTCTCCAAATATTGTTATTCTATGATGAAGTTAGTGTTGTCTCAACCAAATGAATATCCTGGTCATGTTCAAGTCATTACAGCTTAGAAATGAATGTACCTGCCCAATGTGGAGTAAAGATATAAGAATACGAGGAATGACGCTTTTCAAAAACCTTTTGTAATACCGTGTGTCTGCAATCATAACCTTAACTAATAGGCAATCTGCAAGTGATTACAACATTCCTCCTCACCATATCGATTATTTATGGCCTAATTACAAACAGCGGATAATTATCCTAATTCTGCGTCAAATTGATATGTACACTTCAATTCTGCTCATCCAACTATGGAGTTTTTCAATCCATGGAAGTCCCTGGTTCATCCTTTCCAACTCTTCGTTCACACTAATGCTCAAGACAATGCGACACCTAAACAAAACCATAGTCTGGTAGAGACTAAATTGCACAAAATCGGTACGGGCGTCATTAGCTGGTGTACACAATATTATTGAATTCTTAAACTTACTAAATATCGTTGCACACTCAATTATGAATAGAGTTTCGCCACCACGAACCACAGTCTTGTCAGAGAGACCATTCTTCGCACTTTTCACTAACTCAAGGTGTTTTTCCTCAGATTCGAATTAAAATTTGTATATATTCCAGCTTACATTCTCCATTTCGGTGACAGAAAAGATGAACAAGGAGTTCATTGTAAAATATACTGCCTAGAGTACTTCACAGATATTAAATTAGCGACAGTGTTCTCAACAGCTTATTTGAATCGATCTGAGTGGAAGTTAACAACATCATCAACATTTCACTCTTCAGCTGTATGTGCACTGTCACAGATGTTTCAGCTACTGTGAAACGATCGGATTATTCTTGCGTTTATGCACTGTTCTTTTACACGTTTTGTGGGAAAGTCAGTACATGAGATTTGAAATACCACGGTGCAATTAGGAATACTGATGAAGGTTAGTCACGTGACGAATAATTTCACGCACAATTAGGCACATATTTCTGTTCACAGCGAATTCCCACTGGAACAAAACAATTTAGTAAACTGACGTAGTGTCCTACAGGGATATTATTCCATTTTCTATACTGTTGCGTCCTTCAATCTGTCTACCCACTTAGTGCCGAGTATAATGTAAATTAAGACCTTGACACGATAGGCTGACTGGCTTAACCTTGGGGCTAATATGCGTGAGTTCGGAGTGGGGGTAGAGAGAGACGAAAACTATTCTATCCCTGATTGGTCGGCAAGCACGCGAGAGAGAGAGAAGACAAAGACAGCTGGAACACTAATCACTTTATTTCAACCCCGATCTAGCACTCGAATTCCAAATTCAGATTAGGGTGAAACGTTACATGAATAAATAGATGACTAATCTGACCACAACATACAATAATTAGAGAAATACAATTATGTCCAAAACTGGGGGATTATAGTAGAAAATAGGGTACAAAAGATTACGTCTAAATGACAATAGCTTTAGAACAGAAAATGCTATGGCAATGAGTTGTACATCAAACGAAAGCTTATGATCTGTAGAATGGCTAGGGACGAAAGTAAATGTTACAATTTTACAAGCTTTGAATTAAACGAATTAACGTCCCTAAAAATAGCTTCCGTAATTTGTAAAAGCTTCTTGTTTTGCGGATCACATCATCTTCCCCCTTGACGAAAAAATAAAGTTATGTTATCACTGCCATTGACTGCGTGCATAAGGGAAACTGGACGGCGTTGTGGTCATTGTAAAAGAAAAGGACCAATTTGGTTAACTGGAATGAAAAAAAAGAAAAGCGATTAGTCACTAATTACAAACAGTAGCTAAGATATCATTATCGATATCTCCCCCCGGAAAAATATGCTCCTTTCTTTGGGTCCATCTGCATAATATCAAGTCCTTTGCGTTTCCGTCGTGATCTCCCAATAGGAAGTTCTTGAGGTTTTACAGTCTTCTTAGTTGCTGAATTTCCTATGACGAGACTGTTCAAAAAAATCTCCCACATTGAGCACGGTTTCTCGGCTTCCTGTGAAGGCGAGTATCGGGAACGACGGTAGAATCTTTTCTTTGCCCCATGATAGCGATTACATTGAGTTTCGATCTTCCTCATAACTATTATGGGAGCAGCCCAGTTTGAGTGATTTACTGGCTGAATGACACCTAGTGCTTCAAAACTGTCAAGTTCTTGATCAACAGCTGACAGAGCAGCATAATGTGCTGGTCGTATGGGTCTGAAAATGGGCTTTGCATTTTGTTTTCGAAGATTATTTGCGTGAGATGCGGTCGGCACTAGAGAGGGATCAAATGCATGAGATTTTGAGACCTTACAACAGCAGACTTTGTTTGACGAATTTGATGGGGAATCATTTTGTGAACATGTTCCATCGGAGTCATTTGATTTAACATCATTGTGAGAACACATTGAATCGGAGTTATTTGATTTGACATCACGATGAGAACACATTAAATCGGAGGAATTCGATTCAGAAATAATACGAGAACATGTTACATCGGAAGCATTTACTTCATAGACATTAGGGGAACATGACACACCAGAGGCATTTGATTTAGAAATATCATGAGGATTTTGGATAGAATCAGAGCACGGATTATGAGAACATATGTCATTTAATAAACCATTTAAGACGTCGATCTTCTCAATCCAGTCCAATCCCAATAGATCTAAATCATGCCGATTTGTTAGATAACAAACATCAGTGAACTTATGTCCCTTGAATTGCACTTTGCAGGTGACCTCTCCAGTTAGCTTCACTATGTCGCCTGAAGCATTTCGAGCAACATGTTTTGTTGGTCGGATGGGTGTGCACCCTAGCTTACTCCATGTGTTCTTGGAGATCAGTGTAATGTCGGAAGCAGTGTCCAACTGAAGACGAATAGGTTTTTCATTTACTAATAAGTTCACGTACTTCCGTTTACTTTGAAATCCCACTTTAAAAGTTGCAAATGTGCTTTTGACTTGACTCTGTAGCTGTCGCTTCACATTTACGCCACGATGTTTGGACTGACGTTTATCTGAGGAGCAGTAACCTTCTTTATGACCAATGCGATGACACTGGCGGCATTTGCGGTTCTTAAATGGGCATAACTTCACAAAATGCCATGATCCGCAGAACCAACATGATGATGGTGGTTTACCAGAAGGTTGCTGTGTGTTCGCTGTCTTTTGTTTGGGATATTTGGAAGATCTGCATACATTTATTGAAGAGTATATTTGCACAAAATCGGTATGGGCGTCATAAGCTGGTGTACACAATATTATTTAATTCTTAAACTTACTAAATATCGTTGCACACTCAATCATGAATAGAGTTTCGCCACCAGGAACCGGAGTCTTGTCAGAGAGACCATTCTTTACACTTTTCACTAACTCATGGTGTTTTTCCACGGTTTTGAATAAAAATTTGTATATATTCCAGCTTACATTCTCCATTTCGGTGATAGAAAAGATGAACAAGTAGTTCATTGTAAAATATACTGTCTAGAGTACTTCACAGATAATAAATTGGCGACAGTGTTCTCAACAGATTATTTGAATCGATCTGAGTAGAAGTTAACAACACCAACATTTCACAATTCAGCTGTATGTGCACTGTCCCAGACGTTTCAGCTACTGTGAACGATCGGATTATTCTTGCGTTTATGCACTGTTCTTTTACACGTTTTGTGGGAAAGTCAGTACATGAGATTTGAAATACCACGGTGCAATTAGGAATACTGATGAAGGTTAGTCACGTGACGAATAATTTCACGCACAATTAGGCACATATTTCTGTTGACAACGAATTCCCACTGGAACAAAACAATTTAGTAAACTGACGTAGTGTCCTACAGAGATTATATCCCACTTTCTATGCACGCACACAAACAGTTTGAAAGCAGTGACCACAGAAATGTTGTTGCATCACTTTCCATTTACCTTTCCCATAGAATCACAGTGGATAAAGCAAGTCAATGCAAGAATTGTGATCCTAAAACTTAGATCCCACTGAAGGACTTGAACCAGTAACAAAGGTAAAATTCCAGGATATAGTCACGGAATTCTCAAACATGACCAAACTGTACCCACAGCTTTTCAAAAGTAAACTGAATGTAGGTCATGCGATCAAAACCGAATGCAGGCTGACTTCTGAGGCTTTAGAGACTATTAAACAGCTTAGGGATAAACTGGCTGAAGCATCAATGTTGATGTATCCGAAATTTTTGCTTTGATGTTAGGTGTTTCAGACGAAGCAGTTAGTGGTACTCCAATCACTGATTATAAACGCCTAGAAATCAATTGCTTTCTATTCAGAAAGACCTGCTCCAGAAGGGACAAATTATTCTATTTTATAATGAGAACTTCTTGTAATTCGCCCAGCCATTAAGCGTTTCCGACATATTTTGGAAAGCAGAGACTTCATCATGTATACGGATCACAATCAGCTAACGAACGCGCTAATAGTGGGAGCCGATGAATACTCATTTCAAGAAGTCGGATACCCTCACCATATATCACAGTTTACAAGTGATATCTGAAGCGCCTAAAGTCAGGAAAATCAGGCGGAAGGTGCACTAAATCGACTAGAAATGAACGTGATACAACAGTCTACAGTGAGTTTCGAGACGTTGAGAGACAAACATGAGGAGGATCAACACTTATGAAACCAACTTGCAACAAACAACTCTAGTCTCAAACTAAAGCAGTTACCATTATCTTTTGACGGTATTCTGATTTACTGTGACACGATCAAGGCAATGTCCTGACCTTTCGTTCCCGAAAGCATGCGAAAATTAATGTTTAGTAGCTTCCATTCATTTTCTCATCCTGTCACAAAGGCTTTGACTAGGCCTATCAAAACCAGTTATGTATAGTGAAATTTATAAAAAAATGTATATATATAGGTTAGAAAGAGTTCGACGTGTCAATAGTTCAGAGTCAATCGTCACACAAATTCACCTATCGAAGGTCGTTTCAAAGTTATTTCAAAGAAATTCAAAAATTTCGTGATCAAAACAACAAAAATCGCCCAGAAATTTAGAAGCTTGAAAAATGATGATACCCACACTTCAGAATTTCGGTTCTCATGTATGAGCGTTATATTGATTTTTTAAATACTGAATAAATAACCAATCTACCCGTTAAACATTGCTGAGTATTAGAAGTCGACGACATTGTAGTGAACCACCTTTGTGACGAGAACGCGATTGATATTATGGAAACAATTATTATTGTAACCAATTGTACCAGCAGTTGTTTTACTGTACGTGTTTGTTTAAGTCTGCAAAAGACAATTTTCCTCCCGTTGCCAGTGATCTTGCACGAACTCGCTTACGCTCGACAGTTGCGCTTGTTAACTTCGGCACGTCTCGGTATTCTTTTGATGCCACTTGATCGCCAACAAATATGTCATATTTCAATCGTCAACAGCCTTCTGGTTTTTGGCCTTTCGAGGGATTCAACTCGATACATCTTACGTAATCTTTCTCTAGTGGTGATCATAGTCAAATGCGATTCGACGTCATACACAACATGTTAGAAGAAGTAAGTCACAGAAGGACAAATAACCTTCAACTGAAACGAGTGGTGTTATCAAGCTTCACCTGCCGAATAAACCATTTTCTTAGATTTTTCCACTAATATCAGACAATAGATAAGAAGGTTGTATGGAAACATCAGACAAATTCCCTGTGAAAAAGTATCGTGAATCAACACAACTAGTCCTGATATAAACGACATATGAATCCTTTTATCCTGGTTAAATTACTATGTTTTTAGTACTTCCTAACGTACATATATATCTGTTCTCTTAAAATGAGCGTACGTAATCATATAACTCAGTTTCCTTTTTTAATACATTTGTAATTTCTGGCATTTTCGAATAAACAACCGTGAACGTTTGCTGCACGATCAGAAACCTTGAACATATAAATGAGCACTACCTATTTCAGTTTCTATAGCTAATTCGCGAATCAAAGCTATTTATTATTGGTTTTGACATAAAGCTTTGTCAAAATTTGACAAGCATGGGATTTGGTTGGCTCAAGCAATGAAGTTAAGAACTAAAAAGGCCTATAACCTGACTAACAACTATTTATACAAATAGTATGTGTCTTCCCACAGTTACCTTAATACAAACGCTTACTAAAATTCCACACAATTAGCATGAAGACGGGTTGCGAAATATACTCCACTTGTCTAAAACCTATGATCGCATGATTTGCACTCAATTTATCGATGTACTAACACTCAACTAACAGAAAATATCGTACAGCACTTATGTAAGGTTACTTCATTGGCTCTATTGATTTCATTTACCTTATTTTCAACTCACTTCATAAGTGATCCGTTAAGTGATTGATACATCGAGTTTACATAGCGACTCTCACAGCTACCTTCACGTTCAACCGATTATTTTCAGTGGTTCATACGTCATTCTAGGAGGAGATGTAGCTTTGAAATAACATGCATGAATACAGCAGGTCATTAAATAGTGGCTGACACAAAAGACGTTTTCGATCCTGGCCTAACCGTTGAAAATGTAACGTCAGGTTGACCTAGTTTTTCTCAAGAGATCATTCATTTCTTTTGACGTTCGAAGTCCAGTACGAGAAATATTGTATAGTTTGTCTACAAAACATATGATTGAGGCAATTCAATTTTTAACAAGGGGAACACTTATTGTGACTACTTTGCCTCCAACATTTCAGTTGATGCCAATGGATAATGGAGAAGCCTGGTTCTGCTATCCAGAAGGTGACGTTCAAGAGCATGTTATGGCAGACCCTTGTTCACGATGCCTCGCAGTGGTGAAAGCTTCACTGTACGATTTTAACCGGTGCGCCAGCTCTAGTATGCTGACTAGTGATGTTCAGGAACCTCACGACAATTTTAAAAATGCCGTCTTTCAGCGTGTAGACTTCAAACGTCGACAAATTTAGGTCAACTTTTCCGTAAAATCAGGCTGCAAGGTGGCTTAGCAATAGAAATGTTTCCACGCAGGCTGGAGTTTGGTGGTCAATGTACCTTCAATGAGGGCCTGTTTAGACAGCCTTTCTTGTCCATGCTTAACCAACAAATGCAGGCAACTCCTGTATCATTTTAAACTAAATCCAGAAACAAAGTGGCTGCATCTGCTCGTCTGGTTGTGAAGATCAACTGAGATTGTGCATTTTGATAATAAATTGGAACACTTTTAAAGAATTTCTAATACTTTGTGTTGTAAATCAATAAACTACTATCTTTTGAGCGGATGTTTTTCTTGATCTACCCAGAAATGATATGATAAAACTTATTTTTTGATTTTAACTGGACAATTGCGCTTGTCTGAACTACACAAGCAGTTATTCTTCAGCCCAAACCCTGGATATTACACCATTCACTGAATCTTCGTTGTTGTCATTATCAGCGACATGAACGACCCATCATCTATAAGTACGTTGAACGGTGTCGAAAATTGCCACGTTTTTTCAGTAATGTTACACACTACATCACGACTACAGGACAATTGGTATCATCGAAGGCGCTCCGAAAGCTCCTGAAAAGGTAAATTTGGCCAATAACAAATTCGACAACGAGATAGATTTCGGAATTATTCGGCCATCAAATAGCCCATGGGCATCTTCCTTGCGTATGGTCCCTAAGAAGAATAGCAATGAATTGTGAGTGAATAAGAAAATCACTGCTGATGTTTTTTTGCTGCACACTCACGATTTGCCAGCTACTTTGAAGATACAACTGTTTTTCGAAAGTCAACCTGACTATGGCATAAAGTCAAATTTCAATGGGTTTAGATGATATCCCTTAAACCGCCATAACCACTCGTTTGAGTTCCACGAATTTCCGCATTTTCTATTCGCTTTAAAAGGTGGCGCACTAAGTTTCCAAAGATTCATCTATGACACCTTCTGGTGACACAACTTCGTGCATACAAATATAGATAACTGCTTGATAGCAGGTTTCCAAAGAGAATCTCAACTCCAGTATTAGGACCTTGTCTTTGAACAACTGAGAAAACGTGGCATTGCTGTGCACACTCAAAAAACGGAAATCGACTGCCTTGATTTTTTCGTACAAGCAATCGATGCTCAAGACACTGAATCGAGGTATAGCACTATCTGGCTGGACATTTTAGGCATTTTTGTACTGTAAGACACTTTTAACACTTTATGAAAGGTCGAGAGTTATCTTTTTTCACCAACCACACACTTCCTAACTTTCTGATGTAAACATCGGAACACGAAGCCTTAAAGAACTACGAAAGCTTCTTTTGGGAAAGTTATTTCATTTAATTCAAAGCCTGTAAAACTGTAACATCTACTTTTGTCCCAAGTCTATTATGGAGATCATAAGCTTTTGTTTGATGTATGATTCACTGCCATGGCATTTACTGTTCTAAAGCTATTGTAATTAACACGTAACCTTTTGTACACTATTTTCTACTTTAATCCATCAGTTTTGGACATAATTGTATTTTCCAAATAATTTACGATGCGGTCAGGTTATTCATCTATTGATCTATGTAGTATGCATAATCTAATCAAATTTATTTTGCGAAGCTTTCAGGGTGTGCTTACTTGTAATAATACATAGTCACGCATATTTTCATAATAATAGTAGACATTATACTATTTGTTATGAATATGACATGTGGAGTGTAAACGTTTCTCCCTGGATTTGTTGAGTCTGACACACTATTTACTTTGCTATTTATTTGTTTGATGATGATGATCATATTAACTGAACACATGGTTAAACATTAAGATAAATGACGAAGTTTATTTGTTTGTAAAATATCAGCTCAACTATATCCCTAATAATCTGTGTTTGAATGTCACAAACGATAATATTCCTTTGTAGAATAAAATGAATAACATAAATTTGGTTAAGAATAAATGTGACACATTTCTCAATTATATATATATTGATATAAATAGCAACATTTATTGTAGAGAACAAACATGAGATATAAGATTGTTTTATGTTTGCTGGTTCAATAATTGATAAAAAGATTATATATGATATATATGTCACGGCAATCCAATGCATCAACAGGCAACCTTTAATTTTTAATTTAAGGACAAGGAGTAACGAATGTCGTAATGTGAAGTTTTTACATATTGAATTGCTTGGTTGGATGTGAAGGATAGTTTGTTAAGTATTTTGAAAAAGAAGATATGGATAAGTGTGCCTGCTCTTCTTGAGTGCAAGTTTATTACTCATAGAATTATATGTCAGGGTACATATGTTGAGCTCCGTGATGATGCAATTTTGAATATTGCTCAGCTCATGTGGAGAAAATGAGTACACCACTTTAAGGTCGTCTGCATATAAAAAGGACTTACGAACACTAAAACACTCACAAATATCATTAATGAAAACTAAAAAGAGCAAAGGACCTAAGACACTACCCTGAATTACCCCACTTCTAACAGGGACTGAGTTCGACAATGAAGAGTTGATTTTAACTATTTGATGTCGATTGCTGAGGAAGGAATCAAACCAGGCTAGTAACGGGTTTTGGACCCCATAAGATGCGAGTTTACCTATGAAAAGTTGGTGGTTGACCATGTCGTAGGCCTTAGAAATGTCCAGGTATAGCACTAATACTAGATATCCTTGGCTACGAAACGAATAAACTAAATTAAAGAAGTCAAAATGACATGTCATACAAGATCGATTTTTAAGAAATCCATGTTCCGAATCATCAATAAATTGTTCAGTCAAAAAATAGTTGGATAATTCGTCACTAATAAATTTTTCCATAATCCTAGAGATAAATGGAGTAATATTTATTGGCCGATAGTTGTTCATGTCAGTCTTATCTCCGGATTTGTAACGTAGTATGATGTACGTAGTGCTAATAGCTCTTCATTAATGGCTTTTAACCTATGTTTCTCTCTTATTCGGTTAAAAATTACTGTTATTTGTGTGACTGCCGTGAAGTCGTTAGATTTAAAATAACGTTTCTTTAGGCGTCTTAGTTTATTACGATATTTAGCTGGTATATATAATTCGTAATGTTTACTAATCCTGTAAGTCTTAATTGGTGCACAGGAGTCTAGACAAGAATTAACAATCAAATAGAATATGTTGATAGCATCTGTCAGACTATAACATGATAAGAATTCATCCCAGTCGGAGAGTTTGATCAGTGAGCGCAAGAGGTCTCAGTCTGCATACTTATAGTCTCTATAATTGCAGGTTCTTTGAATTGGTCGGTTTTAGGAGAGATGAATGGGGAGAGCACAAGCTACTATCCTATGATCACTGCTTGCAAACTCGTTGTATACTTGTACAGATAGGGGAATGATATCTCTACTAAATATTAGATCAAGTGTATTATCACCCCTTGTTGGGGTACGAACCCACTGTGACCAGCAGTACAAATTAAGGATTGATAAAAATTAATCATTGCTAGACTGACAAATACCGGTACTCCAGTTAATCCCAGGATAATTGAAATCGCCAGTGATAATCTTAGCGCTGAAGTTTAGAGTAGATGCGTGTATAAATGCATTGATAATAAGATCATTCAAATTATCAGTACTATCAGGAGATCTATAAATATACAACCTAGGAGTAGACTATGGTTTAGGGTATTGATTGATATCCATATCGATTCTGGTAAACTATTCAAGATACTATCTTCAACTTTATTAGTTGTTAAGGTATCCAAAGCAAATATAAGACAACCTCTTAGTTTCGCTTAGTTTCCCTGTAACACCGATAGATGGTATGAGTTCTAGCTATGCCTGGACTATGGTTTAATGTGTTTGCTGGATCGCATGAGCTATAGCATGAGCGAATTGTAGTGCTAGTGGAACAAGGGATCTCTGGAGGCCGAAAAAAATCCTTATTTTGGTAAGGTTCAGTAATTTGTTGTACTTGTTTTGGTGGACAATTAAGACAGGTGCCTGCATGTTGGGGTTGCGTTGATGGTGCATAACCTAGTATACCATCTTCCCCACTACAAGAGTGATGATAAGAATTACATCTTGCAGGTTTATTATTTATTACATATGGGGGAAACCATGGGGCACGTTGCTTTATTGCCGTCTGTCTAATAGTAGGCCTGCTTACATGATGGTTGTAGTGACCGTCTCGTGTAACGTTTGAACGAAATGTGTTCACATAACCTACATTACGATTAGTAGGGTTAAGCATGGTTTCAGAAATTCTATTTTCGTTTGGTAAGGCCGTTGAAATATTTTTGGTATTCGCTCTAGAACCAGAAGGTTTTTTATTTACTTTCATCTTAATTGATATATTCTTTTTAGGTTTAGCAGTGTTTTTATGAGCCTTCACAATAGAATCAGGTGTTTGATTTTGGGCTTCCGATATTACACTGGAAAGAATGACAGAGTCTCCATCAAATAAGTCCTGGTTATCTAGGGCCACTAGGGGTATGAGAGGCAAACTAACACACTGCATTGGTATATCAGTACACTGACTAACATGAGATAAATTAGCTGCACCTGTGGGTTCAGCTGCTGGCGCGATCACATTTGTTGTGACCTCAGCAATGTTATTTTCGTTCGTGGTACGCTTTTGTGTTAGTCTTTGATTGGTGGTTTTGTCTGAGACTATACGAGCGTTTTTAAACTTTGTATGCGCACAGACTAGCTGTTCAGATTCTTTCAAACGTTCCGCTAATAAATGGGAATCAAATCTAAACAGGATTGGGCACGAGTATTTTTGATGCTTTTTGTTAAGTCGGATACAATGTCATGGACTGTCCTGGAGGTTAGCTGCCTTTAGTATAGAGTTTCTTACAGTTTTAATGGCAACTTTGTCAGGTATATTATATATAATCACGTTATTTCGTGAGATTATTCGCTTGGTGACTTCGCTAGCTATGGAATCAATAACTGATTCTACTTTGATCCTGTCTTCGAATTCAGAAGTAACTATATCCTTTGACAACAGCAGTCGAAGGGATGACAGTGTTTTCAGTTCTAGTTTAAGATCATCATGCTTTAATAAAGAGCCCGCAAGTGACTCCACTTCAGAACGCATAACACTTAATTGCTTATAGACAGCGGCTAATTCGCTCTTAATAAGATCGATACCATCTGTTCGTGAGTTAGAACTCATCATTAGGTTAGACATAGAGTCATCCAGCAACATGTGTGGAATGAGTCCACTCCCACTATTATCTGGTGCAACAGGAGTAGCAGAGCATGGGGTATAGTTAAGACCAGAGTTGTTAATATCTGAAGAAATAGGACTTTTTCGAGCACGTTTTTGTGTCAGTCGAACCATTTTTCTTCAAGGGTTAATTGAATGTTATTATTGATTTATAAACTAGGGTTTAACGATATATAAGCACTTTATAATAAATACCGTGTCAGCGTAACGCAAATTTCAAACGTATTAGACGTCAACACTAAGTTATCAGTTTGCGTAACTCTTTGTTCTGGTTGCAGATTATCCCCAGTCACGATTAAGCACACCATGGACCCCTTGTACCAATCACTACTCCACAAATACCCCGGAATATACCAATCGCAATCGTAGTTGCCTTGTGTAACCAGCAATGTTACACATCACATCTCGACTACAGAACCACCTGTATTCTCGAAAGCCCGTCGACTCGCTCCCGAAAAGCTTAAGTTATCCAAAAACGAATTCGACCATATGATAGACTTAAGGATAATTCCATCATCAAACAGTCCATGGTCTTCCCCA
>NW_017386008.1:1325408-1330662 GCF_000237925.1 Schistosoma mansoni | reverse complement strand
CATGTACATGTTATGGATCATTGAATAGCAATTCATTAGATAAGTAATTAAAACGAAAACACATTCAAAAATACTTTTCCATGCAAAAGTTATGAACAATGAGATTTTTTGTTCTACTGTCGGGCGGCGGGATTCACCTATACTGCTCGGGTTAAGCCTGAGCTAGGCGATGTCTGACTCTCCTGTTAAACGAGATTAAACTGTACTGTTTGGATTGTCATATGACAGTCTGGATGGTGTTTGGTTCTCATAAAAACAATGTAAAATTAACCTGACTCACAGTAGTATATTACAAAACGACAATATTTAACTGTGAACAACCATAGAATATGAAAGTATTTTTGGAGGCATCTGAATCACTTGTCAGAAATCAGTCTTCAACCTATTATTTCATTGTTCATAACCTTTAAATCTATAAATATTTTTGAATGGGTATTCGTTTTGTTACTTATCTAATGAAGTGTTATTCAATGATCCATAACATGTACATGTACATTGAAATTTGAATTTTATTATTTGCACCTGCTCTTACTCTAGATGTTATTTTGCTGTACTACCCCTAACTCAGTGTCTGGAAAGTCGGAGACATGAAAATTTCGCAAATACAATTAAAATGATCTTATTGGTCGACGGTCTTTGAAATTTTGCTCTTCTGTGTAGAATGTAGATTTTTTAATATTATTTAATATTACATCGGCCGAAATTAACCGAAATTACTATCTACAGCAGGTAGATTGATATATTCAACTTCACCTTTAAGTGCACGCTCATTGGAATTTTTTTTACTGCACACGCTCCTATGTGCTACGAAGTATTCATTTCCTCTTACGGTCCCTTAAATCTACAGAAAACTCACAATCCTCAAGAAACGCACTCATCGTTTGCTAAGTCGCAAAAGACACTGTTCAGCTGAATATAAACGAACTGATATCAACAACGCGTACATTGTAATACAAACATATAAGAAACATATGCACAAAAGCAATAAGAGAAGACAGGACTCAGTACCAGACCAAGGTCATCGTTTAATTTGCATACAATCCGAAGAGCTTATTCACTTACGCTGCTTCTCTTCAACAACGCGAAACTGAAGTTTTCCAACTGCTAGGTTCAATTGGTCCGACTAATAACGACGGTGATGTTGAACAATACTCTCTGACATTTCAACCGACCCACATCAACTACACTGATGAGGGATTCACCTGCACCTGCACAGGACTTTCCGAAACGGACCTGATATTAACTTGGGGCTCCGTAAACTGCAGCACATAAGAAAAGACATTTCTCCTGGTCGGGATATAGTTCATTCTGCTATAATGAAAAGAGCAGCTTCATTCCTGGAAGCACCACTTTGCTTGATGTTTTCACACTTCCCAGGCCGAGGCAAACTACCGGAAATTCTTTGGCTGGCTTACATCACACCAATTTTCAAATGAGGTCGACACAGTGAACCCCCAAGCTACCGATAGCTGACACTTCTCTCCGTACCCTCCGAAATTATGGAGTTCCTAATTTGCGATGGTATACACGAATACTTATTATCCCTCAAGTTCTTCTCACCCCAACAACATGGTTTCAGGAAGGGTCACTCTTTTAAATCCAACTTCCTGACTGCAGTGTACAGATGGACAGACATCTTTGAACATCAAGGAAGTTTGATGTTTTTTATCTTGCTTTGTCAAAAGCTTTGGATACGGTCTACCATATGTGTCTTATCCATAAGCTTAGATGATTAATCATATTAGGCCCTCTGATTAACTGGCTCGCTTCATATCTAGAAAACCGAAATTTGAAAGTCAGAGTCAACTTCAATTTCTCTCAGGCTATGGAATGTCCTAGTGGAGTTCTCTCAGAGCTCAATACTGAGACCTCTGCTCTTCTTGATTTACACAAAAGATCTTCCACAACTTGTTTCGTCTGACTTACTACTTTTTGCTGATAATGTGAAGCTTTGAAGAGAAATACGTTACAAAGAAGATATACTAGCACTTCAGGAAAATCTGACTCGACTTAAAAGTTGTGCTGACGACAACAAACTTACCATCATTACTTCAAAATGTAAAGTGGTCCATCTACGACATGTTGTAGACTTAAGTTACAACTAAGGAAACTCATCTCTATAAGTATACCAGGTGGAAAACGTTTTGGGAGTGTTGGTACCCTACGACTTGAAGTCGTACGCCAACTGTGACGAAAATGTCCCTCAAGCAAACCTTGCACTGGTAGCATTGAAACAAATTTTTGGCCAGTTTGACTGTAGAACTTTCAAAATATTTTCAACAGTTTTGTTTGTCCCCATTTAGAGTACGAAAACATAGTATGTCCTGCATCTCTTCAAAAAGATAAGGCCAATGTCTAGCCACAAAATCAGTATGTTGACTCAAATTCAAACCTTATGAAGAGCGCCTTCAATTACTCAACCTTTACACGTTAGAGTACAGGCGTCTTGGAGGTGACCTTCTTATGACTAACAGTATACTTAACACATCTGGTCATTCCCATGAACATCTTCATAAGCTTAGTCACAATATTAACCTGGAGAGTAACACCCAGAAACAGGAGACCCAACATAGAAAAACGGACTGCAGACACAACTTTTTCGGAAAAAAAAAAGTTGTTAAAGTTAGAATTCCCTGCCAACTGAGCTAGTCGAAGAGACTTCTCAGGAGTCGTTTATGAAGAATCTTGACCTATTCTAAGGACTAAAGATAACATCTTATTATGATTTACCAATTTCTGTTTTTCCCCTATCATCGTTATTATACATAGGTTCTTGCCAGGAGGTACTGTGATCCACTGCCACTAGACACAGAAGCCCGTTAAGCAAAAGCTCCTTTTATTCCGTACAAACCCTTTAAAACCAATTGAACTATTTGATTGATTAAGGTTCCACTCGAGCTAGACTGGAATGTTGTGGACAAACGACTAACGCTGATATCATACGCAGAAAACAAAACCTACGTGAAGATTATTTGAGCGTTAATCGAAGTGAGATTAGAATAGTGGGAAAGGATTTGGTACAGAGATATTCCAACAGGTCACGTTAAGATTTATCGCCGCAAGCTCACGTCAAAGTCATACCTCACGGTTAGTTTATAAATTACCATTTCATGGTATCGGGATTCCATGTTTGCTTCAATGACTGCACAAAACAAACGATGTTATTACAAAAATATATTAGTCAGTATGGATAAAAGGAACAGGTTTCGACCACAACTTTATAGGCGAATCGTCGGCGTGGAATTGACTGATCAAAGCTAGTTGTCATTGACGGTGATCGGTGAGCTGTTTGACCTTCAGTGACTCGACTGCGAAATGATTTGGCTAAGACCCATTAATGATTTGTGGGTCCAACAGGTGTAAAAATAGGTCGTCTCCTTTGTTGAAGATTCGACTGCCTCAATCATACGTTTCGTCAACAAACTATCGAAATAATCCATTAACTGGACTTCGAACGTCTCATCTCAGTTGAGAATCCTTCGTCCTTTTGTAACACACCTTATTTAATATGTCTTCGACTTATATTACTTAGCAATGTTTTACGGATAAAGGGGTTATGTATTCAGTATTTAAAAAATGAATATATATATCATAAGCACACTTATGATGAGGTGTGTGTAGCATCATATTTCAAATTAAACCACTCCTGGGTTTTGTCACGCAAATAAAGTAGGCGAAACAATACGAAAAAACGTTCTTTTTAATCAAATGAATGCAAGATCATATTAGCTACAAGATGACAATTTCGGCTGTAGACGAAACCTTGGATATTTTTGACTGAATCATCGACTGAGCCTATCAAACCACTTGGCCATTTGTGCAGATTTCTCATTCTTGTTTTGTCAGGTGAACGGTATGGTATATATAT
Organism: Schistosoma mansoni; assembly: GCF_000237925.1. Lineage (NCBI taxonomy): Eukaryota > Metazoa > Platyhelminthes > Trematoda > Strigeidida > Schistosomatidae > Schistosoma > Schistosoma mansoni. The sequence goes on along the minus strand of NW_017386008.1, from coordinate 1,326,794 downwards.
GGTAGCTGATAATCTAAATAAACCGGTTTTAGCAAATCGATACTTACGGTGTCGATGACTTTTTGCTTTTCCATCAAGAAACACTTAGATTGTGGAGATAGGACCATAAAACCTTTTTTGTAAATAATTTTTCATAGTTTATGCATGTAATTTCATATTCTGTACATTTAGCATTAAACAATTGTACTTGTTGTTTAAGTGTATTACTTTGAACACTTGTAACTTGACTTCCTTCCGTTTTGAGTACAACATATCGTGGCACTGTTACTACTCCTCATTAAATACACTCTAATTCACATCTGCATCGTTCTGCTATATCTGCTAATATGTAAAATGAAATATTAATTTCATACCATCTACGTTTATAGACAATTGTGACATTCTTATTGAATTCTACGCTTGGTAAACCTACTGGATCTATTTCGTCAATAATGAGATTACTAATCTTTTATAATTGTGGATTATTTGCACCAAACTCAACCGAACACGCAATAGCCTGAAGACTTAAGTAACGTCCCTTATTTTTTATTTGCGTGTGATTAACTTATTAACTGTTAATTGTTATGTAAACTTTAGACATAATATTTTTGTTGCTAATTTTGGTTATCATACATTTTGGTCCACCACAAGATTTCCGGGAGATAACCTCGAAACGAACTTCGAGTGGAGGTCTGAGCGGTGCTTCTATTTTGTCACACCTTATCCAGACGTTTGTGCTATCGGTTATATCCTTACATATGTCGCTCGCGATTGTGACTTGTAGGAATGCTTGAAATGACACGAGGCATCCAGCGGTAGTAGAAAATATGTTCACAGTAGTGGAAACATCTGTGACAGTGAACATACAGGCCAAGGATGAAATTTTTCTGGTGTTATTAACTTCGAATCAGATCGATTCAAATAGGCTGTTGAGAACACTGTTGCCAATTTAATATCTCTGAGGTACTCCAGACAGAATATTACACAAACAATTCCATGTTTATCTTCTATGTCTCAGAGATGGAGGATGTAAGCTGGAGCATATACAACTGTAAATTCAAAACTAATGCAAGACAATGTGAGTAAGTAAAAATTACGAAGAATGGTCTCTCTAACAAGACTGTGGTTACTGATGGTGAAACTCTATTCAGAAGTGTGTGTGCAGCGACATGTAGTATGTTTATGGATTCAGTAATGTCGTATGAACAAGCTAATGACGTTCTTATCCATGTTGTGCAAATTAGTGTTCATCAGACTATGGGTTTGTTTGAGTGTCACATTATCTGGAACTATAATTTCATCATACATTAACAATGTTAGGAGAGTATTCGGTAGTAAGAGGAAACTAGTGAATAATGAGAACTGTTCACTATTCTATACGCATTTGTAAAAATCCGACATGTGAGG
>NW_017386008.1:1311749-1325208 GCF_000237925.1 Schistosoma mansoni | reverse complement strand
TGTTATAATAAATACCGTGTCAGCGTAACGCAAATTTCAAACGTATTAGACGTCAACACTAAGTTATCAGTTTGCGTAACTCTTTGTTCTGGTTGCAGATTATCCCCAGTCACGATTAAGCACACCATGGACCCCTTGTACCAATCACTACTCCACAAATACCCCGGAATATACCAATCGCAATCGTAGTTGCCTTGTGTAACCAGCAATGTTACACATCACATCTCGACTACAGAACCACCTGTATTCTCGAAAGCCCGTCGACTCGCTCCCGAAAAGCTTAAGTTATCCAAAAACGAATTCGACCATATGATAGACTTAGGGATAATTCAATCATCAAACAGTCCATGGTCTTCCCCATTGCACATGGTCCCTAAAAAGGACAGCAAAGACTGGCGGTCAACTGGTGATTATCGGCGTCTGAATGCTAAAACCATTCCCGATCGTTACCCGTTGACTCATATTCACAATTTGACAGCTACCATGGAAAGTACAACTGTATTTTCAAAAATCGACTTAGTTGAGGCCTATAACCAAATACCGATGGCAACCGACGACATTTCTAAATCAGCCATCATCACTTTTTTCGGTCTTTAAGAATTTTTGCGAATGCTTTTTGGTTTAAGAAATGCTGCTCAAACCTTCCAAAGGTTTATAGACGACGTCTTCCGAGGTCTCAACTTTTTACATGCGTATGTTGATGACTGTCTTATTGCAAGTCCGGACAAAGAATAACATCCCAAGCATCTGGACATTGTTTTCGATCGATTCCAATGGCATGACATTACTGTCACATTCAGAAGTGCCAAATCGGAAACAACTGCTTAAACTTCTTAGGACACACTATTGATGCTCAGGCATCCGACTCCTTATGAGCAAAGCGGTGGCCACTCTCAACCGACTCAGCAATCAGAGGAGTCTCACAACAATGGGTTAAATACTAGTGGCAACCTTTAGGATTTTTCTCAGACAGTTGTAAGACGCGGAATGTAGGTACAGCACGTTCGGTAGAAAACTCCTAGCTATGTATTGTGCTGTACGGCATTTCCATCATTCCATCGAAGGAAGAGAATTCACGCTTTTTTCCGATCACAAACTTTTTACCTTCTCTTTAAGTTCATCTTCAGACAAGTACTCACCGTGAGAGTCTCGACAACACGACTTTATTTCGCAGTTTACTTCAGACATACAACACATTTCTGGAGCTAACAATGTAGTCGCAGATGCCTTGTCTTGAATAAGTTTCTTGAACAATTTCCAAGAAAGCGACCTTCTTAAACTGGCTCAGCTTCAAAAAGAATACATTGATTTTCAGAATGAGCTATCCTCGACAACTCTTAAACTAAGTATTAGGCAGATGGGAACAGGTAAGGAAACCTTACTTTGCGACACATCTACAGGTAGGGATCGTCCAATAGTATCAAAACATTATCGACGCATCGTCTTCAATACATTGCGCAATATTTTTCACTCAAGTGCTCGTGCAACAGTCACACTTATAGCCGAACGCTTTTGTTGGCCTGGCATGAATAAAGACTTGAGGGAGTGGGCACGCTCCTGTGTGAGCTGTCAGAAATCTAAGGTCATAAGACACAGAAAATGTCGCTTAGGCTCTTTCAAAATCCCTGACTCTCGTTTCGACCACGTCCATCTAGATTTGGTAGGACCATAACCCGACTCGAACGGATACTCATATCTCTTAACATGCATAGACCGTTTCACTGGATGGCTAGAAGCAGTACCAATTAAGGACATTACTGCTGAAACCGTGGCCCGCGCTTTCGTCGAACGATGAATATCAAACTTCGGCTGCCCTTCCACGATCACTACAGACCGCGAAAGCCAGTTCGAATCTTGACTTTTCCGTTGTCTGACCTCACTATTAGGAATCCCTTGCTTCCGAACGACCGCCTACGACCCATAAGCAAACGGGTTAGTAAAACGTTTTCAACGACAACTAAAAGCTTCATTATCAGCTTCAAACGTTTCACAGTGGACAGACGCTCTTTCACTCGTTTTGTTAGGTATCCGCAATGCAGTGAAAGCTGACATTGGATACACGGCATCTCAACTCGTTTACGGAACGACACTCCGACTCACAGGAGAATTCCTGGATCCTTCAGCTTCTTCATTGAACATGGATCTGAACTCTTACACGAGTAGGCCCACAAACGCTATGCGTTCAGTTATACCTGCTCACATTCGACCTCAATCAACTAATGTTTTCGTTCAACCTGAATTGCGACATAGTACACAAGTTTTCGTTCGTCGAGACTAATATGGCAGACCCCTCGAATCAGCATGCGAAGGACCATTCAAAGTTCTTCAACGCGTACCTAAGTACTATGTAGTCGATAAGAACGGTACGAACGATAGCATCAGTATCGATCGACTAAAAGCAGGGTATTCAAAAGGAAACCCTAGCTACGTCGAATTCCCTTCGGTACAATCGTACGACACGGCTTCTACACTCGTAGTACCCCACACGACAGCCGACACACAACTTGATACTTAGACAACGTCGATAGATGAACCTAAAACAACGCGTTCTGGAAGAAGAGTAAGATTTCCAAAACATCTTAACGAATATTGCACGTAGGACATAAGCTTTATCTTGAATTACCCTTTCATTGTTTATTAAAAAAAAATATTTTTTCAATATGCTCATTTTTTATTTATATAAAAAAAACGAAAACACAAAAATTTTTAACTTTTATTATGAGCGTATTTATATTTCTTTTTATCTATAAAAAACCGAAAAAAGAAAAGAAAACATTTTTTCCGATCGCGTTTACGCTGTTTGTAAGTGTAATAGCCATTTTTTTCCGCTCATCTTATGTCCTTACGCAAGTACGAGTGTATTTTCGACATGCACTCACACGTTTTATTTTTCCTCTTTTCCAGGACGGCTGGAAAAAACGACGAAGTTTCGCTAGGAACCGTAATTTTCATTGTACCATATTTCTTTATTGCTCTGTTGTACATTTTGGTCCCATAGTTTAGTGAAAAAGACCAGATGCTGCTAACCGAAGCAAGCTATCAGAAGAGTGTTTACCAAGGACAAACTCGTTGGGTTTAAACTTCTGGCTGGCCACGTCTGAGGGGCATCACTACCTCACTAGGGGGAGAGTGATCTCTAGCTGTAAAAATTCCACAAAATCAATAGCTCATTAAGTGTTCGACATTAGATGCTGACCACAATGTTTAAGTGGGCTTGTTTAGCTGAAGGCTTTCGGTCATGCATCCGTACCAGATGACGTTTCAACTCGGCGTGGGACACAGCTCCTACGTTATAATAGCTAGTTAAGAACGCGGTCTTTCGATATATTGGTAACGAAACGAAAATATCTTTCCTGTCTCTTCTCGTCTGACTTCTGGTTTCTATTTGACTTTGAACGAACGACTACAGAAGATACTTCTGGTTGCTAGTTGTAAAATTAGAATATCTATTGTATCCTCAACAGGATGAAAGTAGAAAACGTTTTCGACTTGATAGCTAGTGAAGTCACTAAGCGAATAATCTCAAGAAATAATCTTATTATATATAATACAGCGGATAAATTAGCCATTAAAACTGTAAGGAATTCGAAATTATAGGCTGCTTATCTCTAGAACAGTTCATGACAATGTATCCGATTTAAAATAAGGCATCGAAAATACTCGTTCCCTACCCTGTTTAGATTCGATTCCCATTTATAAGCGAAACAGTTGAAAGAACTCGAACAACTAGTCTATGCGCATTCGAAGTTTAAAAACGCCCGTATAGTCTCAGACAAAACCACCAATCAAAGACTAACGCAAAAGCGTACCACGAATAAAAATAAAATTGTTGAGGTCACAACAAATGTGATCGCGCCAGCAGCTAAACTCACTGGTGCAGCTTATCGACTTCATGTTAGTCAGTGTACTGATATACCAATGCAGTGAAGTCTACACGTGGAAAGACGGCATTTTTAAAATTGTCGTGAGGTTCCTGAACATCACTAGTCAGCATACTAGAGCTGGCGCACCGGTTAAAATCGTACAGTGAAGCTTTCACCACTGCGAGGCATCGTGAACAAGGGTCTGCCATAACATGCTCTTGAACGTCACCTTCTGGATAGCAGAACCAGGCTTCTCCATTATCCATTGGCATCAACTGAAATGTTGGAGGCAAAGTAGTCACAATAAGTGTTCCCCTTGTTAAAAATTGAATTGCCTCAATCATATGTTTTGTAGACAAACTATACAATATTTCTCGTACTGGACTTCGAACGTCAAAAGAAATGAATGATCTCTTGAGAAAAACTAGGTCAACCTGACGTTACATTTTCAACGGTTAGGCCAGGATCGAAAACGTCTTTTGTGTCAGCCACTATTTAATGACCTGCTGTATTCATGCATGTTATTTCAAAGCTACATCTCCTCCTAGAATGACGTATGAACCACTGAAAATAATCGGTTGAACGTGAAGGTAGCTGTGAGAGTCGCTATGTAAACTCGATGTATCAATCACTTAACGGATCACTTATGAAGTGAGTTGAAAATAAGGTAAATGAAATCAATAGAGCCAATGAAGTAACCTTACATAAGTGCTGTACGATATTTTCTGTTAGTTGAGTGTTAGTACATCGATAAATTGAGTGCAAATCATGCGATCATAGGTTTTAGACAAGTGGAGTATATTTCGCAACCCGTCTTCATGCTAATTGTGTGGAATTTTAGTAAGCGTTTGTATTAAGGTAACTGTGGGAAGACACATACTATTTGTATAAATAGTTGTTAGTCAGGTTATAGGCCTTTTTAGTTCTTAACTTCATTGCTTGAGCCAACCAAATTCCATGCTTGTCAAATTGTTACAAAGCTACGCCTGCAGCCTCTCTTATAGTTACTGCCGGTCCGAAGATTGGTTAAAGTAGGAGGGTTAAACATGGGGTTAGCGACCCTTAGAAAAGCTAACTCGCTAAAAACACACTAACCAGAAAAATAATTCCAACCATTCATACTCTGCCCTGGGAGTTGAAGGAATAATTATGACGTCTCATGATGAATGCCGAAATTCTTCGGAAGTCACGAGATCGATGCTTCTTCTAACAACCAGAGCATCACTCTTTATAGGTACATGGAACGTCCGGACAATGTGGGAGACAGTAAAGATCAGCCAAATAGAAATGGAATTGAGTAGATACAATTAGGCAGAACTCGGAATCAGCGAAACCCATTGGTCACAAACTGGACAACAAAGGCTAGGTACAGGAGAGATGCTGCTGTATTTCGGTCACGAAGGGGAATATGCTCCACACACTCAGGGAGTTGCTCTAATGCTGTCCAAAGAAGCACAAAATGCACTTGTGGGATGGGAATCTCATGGACCCACGATAATCAAAGCATCATTCAGAACAAAGAAGGAGGGGATCACAATGAACGTTATCCAATGTTATGCACCCACCAATGATGTCAACGACCATGATAAAGATCAGTCCTATGAAAGGCTCCAATCAATTATAGCAAAGTGCTCACGAAAGGACCTGACCATCCTGATGGGAGATCTAAATGCTAAAGTTGGGGTGGACAACACAGGATATGAAGATGTAATTGGACGACATGGACTAGGAGAGAGAAATGAAAATGGGGAGAGACTTGCAAACCTGTGTGCATTCAACAAATTGGTTATAGGCGGGACAATATTCCCACACAAGCGCATACACAAAGCTACATGGATCTCAGCGGACCAATACACAGATAGATCACATCCGTATCAACAAAAAGTTCCGACAATCGAGATATCAAATAAAGGAGATCTGAGCAATTGTGATAACGACAGAGGCATCAGTTTGTTATCTGTACCAGGAAACGTTTTCAACAAAGTGCTGCTGAATCGGATGAAAGACTCAGTAGACGCCGAACTTAGGGATCAACAGGCTGGATTCCGTAAGGATAGGTCATGCATAGACCAGATTGCGACACTACGGATCATCGTTGAACAATCAGTCGAGTGGAACTCATCACTATACGTCAACTTCATTGACTATGAGTGAGGCGTTTGACAGCGAGGACAGGAAAACATTATGGAAACTTCTTCGACACTATGGAGTTCCTGAAAAGATTGTCAACATTATCCAAAACTCATACGATGGACTACAGTGCAAAGTCATGCGTGGAGGACAGCTGACAGATGCATTTCCAGTAAGGACCGGAGTCAGACAAGGCTGTCCACTCTCCCTATTCCTCTTCCTTCTGGTTATTGACTGGATTATGAAGAATTCGACATCTGACGGGAAATACGGAATACAATGGACAGCTCAGAATCAATAAGATGATTCGGACTTCGCAGATGACCTAGCCCTCCTCTCTCATACTTACGAAGAAATGCAGATGAAGACAGCAAATGTAGCAGCAGCCTCCGCATCGATAGGCCTCCACATTCACAAAGGAAAAAGCAAGATTTTCAAATGCAACACGGAGAACACCAATCCAATTACACTTGATGGCGAAACTCTGGAAGATGTGGAAACATTGACGTACCTGGGGAGCATCGTTGATAAACAAAGAGGATCGGATGCAGATGTAAAGGCGAGGATTGGCAATGCAAGGGCAGCATTTTTGCAATTGAAGAACATATGGAACTGAAAACAACTCTTAACCAATTTCAAGGTCAGAATCTTTAATACGAACGTCAAGACAGTCGTACTGTACGGAGCTGAAACGTGGAAAACTACTACGACCATCATCAGGAATGTACAAGTATTTATAAATAGTTGTGTACGCAAAATGCTCAACATTCATTGGTCGGATACTATCAGCAACAGCGTTTTATCTGAGAAGACAAACCAGCTTCCAGCTGAAGAGGAAATTAGGATAAGACGTTGGAAGTGGATCGGACATACATTAAGGAAATCACCAATGTACATCACGACTCAATACCTAACTTGGAATCCTGAAGGTAAGCGGAAAAGAGGAAGGTCGAAGAACACACTACGCCGGGAAATAGAAGCAGATATGAAAAGGATGAATGTTAACTGGAAAGAACTGAAAAAGAAGGCTCAGGACAGAGCTGGATGGAGAATGCTGGTGAGTGGCCTATGCTCCTCGACGAGAGATAACAGGAGTAAGTGTGTGTGTATGTGTTTATGTCAAAACCAATAATAAATAGCTTTGATTCGCGAATTAGCTATAGAAACTGAAATAGGCAGTGCTCATTTATTTGTTCAAGGTTTCTGATCGTGCAGCAAACGTTCACGGTTGTTTATTCGGAGATGCCAGAAATTACAAATGTATTAGAAAAGAAATGGGATGATGCCAATGAAACCGAGTTATATGATTAGATGCGGTCAATACAAGAGAAAAGATATTTAATAATAATAACATATTCTGAAAATAATATTTATATATGATAATATATATACATATATAATAATATTATATATGTACGTTAGGAAGTACTCAAAAAATAGTAATTTATCCAGGATAAAAGGATTCATATGTCGTTTATATCAGGACTAGTTGTGTTGATTCACGATACTTTTTCACAGGGAATTTGTCTGATGTTTCCATACAACCTTCTTATCTATTGTCTGATATTAGTGGAAAAATCTAAGAAAATGGTTTATTCGGCAGGTGAAGCTTGATAACACCACTCGTTTCAGTTGAAGGTTATTTGTCCTTCTGTGACTTACTTCTTCTAACATGTTGTGTATGACGTCGAATCTCATTTGACTATGATCACCACTAGAGAAAGATTACGTAAGATGTATCGAGTTGAATCCCTCGAAAGGCCAAAAACCAGAAGGCTGTTGACGATTGAAATATGACATATTTGTTGGCGATCAAGTGGCATCAAAAGAATACCGAGACGTGCCGAAGTTAACAAGCGCAACTGTCGAGCGTAAGCGAGTTCGTGCAAGATCACTGGCAACGGGAGGAAAATTGTCTTTTGCAGACTTAAACAAACACGTACAGTAAAACAACTGCTGGTACAATTGGTTACAATAATAATTGTTTCCATAATATCAATCGCGTTCTCGTCACAAAGGTGGTTCACTACAATGTCGTCGACTTCTAATACTCAGCAATGTTTAACGGGTAGATTGGTTATTTATTCAGTATTTAAAAAATCAATATAACGCTCATACATGAGAACCGAAATTCTGAAGTGTGGGTATCACCATTTTTCAAGCTTCTAACTTTCTGGGCAATTTTCTTGATAGATCAAAAGTATGGGTGAAACGGTACAAGAAAAAAATCTTTTCAGTAAAATAAACGCGAGATTATATTAGATACGTAGTTACATTTCAAACTGTGACCGTCTAACCAGTTGAGCCACTTGAGCAGATTTCTCGTTCATAGTTGTCAAATCCGTGATTATCTCGTCAAAAAACGGTCGAACATTACATGTGAAGGTTGATGATCTGCGTAAGTCGGTTTGATCTGACCACTCGATACTTACGAAGTCGATGTTTCCTTGTTTTTTGATCACGAAGTTTTTGGATTTCTTTGAAATAACTTTGAAACGACCTTCGATAGGTGAAATTGTGTGACGATTGACTCTGAACTATTGACACGTCGAACTCTTTCTAACCTATATATATACATTTTTTTATAAATTTCACTATACATAACTGGTTTTGATAGGCCTAGTCACAGCCTTTGTGACAGGATGAGAAAATGAATGGAAGCTACTAAACATTAATTTTCGCATGCTTTCGGGAACGAAAGGTCAGGACATTGCCTTGATCGTGTCACAGTAAATCAGAATACCGTCAAAAGATAATGGTAACTGCTTTAGTTTGAGACTAGAGTTGTTTGTTGCAAGTTGGTTTCATAAGTGTTGATCCTCCTCATGTTTGTCTCTCAACGTCTCGAAACTCACTGTAGACTGTTGTATCACGTTCATTTCTAGTCGATTTAGTGCACCTTCCGCCTGATTTTCCTGACTTTAGGCGCTTCAGATATCACTTGTAAACTGTGATATATGGTGAGGGTATCCGACTTCTTGAAATGAGTATTCATCGGCTCCCACTATTAGCGCGTTCGTTAGCTGATTGTGATCCGTATACATGATGAAGTCTCTGCTTTCCAAAATATGTCGGAAACGCTTAATGGCTGGGCGAATTACAAGAAGTTCTCATTATAAAATAGAATAATTTGTCCCTTCTGGAGCAGGTCTTTCTGAATAGAAAGCAATTGATTTCTAGGCGTTTATAATCAGTGATTGGAGTACCACTAACTGCTTCGTCTGAAACACCTAACATCAAAGCAAAAATTTCGGATACATCAACATTGATGCTTCAGCCAGTTTATCCCTAAGCTGTTTAATAGTCTCTAAAGCCTCAGAAGTCAGCCTGCATTCGGTTTTGATCGCATGACCTACATTCAGTTTACTTTTGAAAAGCTGTGGGTACAGTTTGGTCATGTTTGAGAATTCCGTGACTATATCCTGGAATTTTACCTTTGTTACTGGTTCAAGTCCTTCAGTGGGATCTAAGTTTTAGGATCACAATTCTTGCATTGACTTGCTTTATCCACTGTGATTCTATGGGAAAGGTAAATGGAAAGTGATGCAACAACATTTCTGTGGTCACTGCTTTCAAACTGTTTGTGTGCGTGCATAGAAAGTGGGATATAATCTCTGTAGGACACTACGTCAGTTTACTAAATTGTTTTGTTCCAGTGGGAATTCGTTGTCAACAGAAATATGTGCCTAATAGTGCTTGAAATAATTCATCACGTGACTAACCTTCATCAGTATTCCTAATTGCACCGTGGTATTTCAAATCTCATGTACTGACTTTCCCACAAAACGTGTAAAAGAACAGTGCATAAACGCAAGAATAATCCGATCGTTCACAGTAGCTGAAACGTCTGGGACAGTTCACATACAGCTGAATTGTGAAATGTTGATGGTGTTGTTAACTTCCACTCAGATCGATTCAAATAATCTGTTGAGAACACTGTCGCCAATTTATTATCTGTGAAGTACTCTAGACAGTATATTTTACAATGAACTACTTGTTCATCTTTTCTATCACCGAAATGGAGAATGTAAGCTGGAATATATACGAATTTTTATTCAAAACCGTGGAAAAACACCATGAGTTAGTAAAAAGTAAAAAGAATGGTCTCTCTGACAAGTCTCTGGTTCCTGGTGGCGAAACTCTATTCATGATTGAGTGTGCAACGATATTTAGTAAGTTTAAGAATTAAATAATATTGTGTACACCAGCTTATGACGCCCATACCGATTTTGTGCAAATTAGTCTCTACCAAACTATAGTTTTCTTTAGGTGTCGCATTGTCTTGAGCATTAGTGTGAACGAGGAGTTGGAAAGGGTGAACCAAGGACTTACATGGATTGAAAAACTCCATAGTTGGATAAGCGGAATTGAAGTGTACATATCAATTTGACGCAGAATTATGATAATTATCCGCTGTTTGTAATTAGGCCATAAATAATCCATATGGTGAGGAGGAATGTTGTTACCACTTGAAGATTGCCTATTAGTTAAGGTTATGATTGCAGACACACAATATTTCAAAACGTTTCTGAAACGTGGCATTCCTCGTATTCTTATATCTTTACTCCACAATGGGTAGGTACATTCATTTCTAGGCTGTAATGACTTGAACATGACCAGGATATTCATTTGGTCGAGACAATACTAAGTTCATCATAGAATAACAATATTCGGAGAGAATTTGACAGTCAGAAAACATTAGTGAATAATGAGAACTGTCCAATATTCTATACGCATTTGCAAAACGCCGACTTGTAACACCTAAATAGCTTGTGATGCATTCTGGTAATACTGCATATATCATTACGAAGTCAAGAGAAAACACTGAGTGCATATAAACGTTTTGTGTTTGGGATTCAAAACATGGAAAAGAATAATAATGCACGAAAAAAACCATCACTTTTGGAAAAATTCCATACACCCCTGAAGGAGAATCGCTGAGTAACCAACTTGATTCAGGGTGAATTCATTGTTAGACCGCAGACAATACTTGTCATTGAGTCCATTTCGAAAGATGGTTTTTCGACCTGTGACTATTCACGATTGTTCGTTGTGCGAGATATAATAATGTATCTCAGATCACCGATATGCAATCCGTGTCAAAGCTTACATTCTTTCAACATCAAAATCCGCACATTGACGATCAGATTTGCGAAATAATACTGTACTACCTGCAATGTCATTTATGCAGAAAATTCCATCATGAGTAGATGGACAATCCATCAAGCTTGGCTAAATACACCAGGAATATTCGTTTCAGATCCGCATTTTAATCTTTATTGATAGTCCATAGGACGTATCGGAAGTATCGAAGTAGAGAGTTCGCACGATGAAGCGAATCAGAAAAGAAAGCTATCTTTCTAAAGACAATGCTCTGAATAAGATATTTGACGGTTTACTTGCTGTATCAACAATCAAATTGTGAGACAAACCAGAAGCAGGTATGTAATCGCTCTTACATGTGGAAAGTACTTTTCTAAATCGTGGATAAAAATGAAATATGATCCTCAGAAGCTCCAATCTTATTATGATTTATTAATTTGGTATAGTCATCAGAAGCTACCAAATTATAAGCATTTAATAACGGTGTATGGTATCATCATTAGTGAATTGAACAGAAGCTTAACATACTAACATTCTGCAGTGTTGTAAACACTTGCATAAGTAATATACGTTTTTATTGAGTAAAAATCATCACAGAGACATAAGAAACCGTGTTTTATGTCTCACCAACATCGAGAATCATTAAAAATTCAATGAGCAGGGAAATTAACATAATTTCATGCAATAGTATTAAACAAGGCTTTCATTCCCTGTTGAAAGTTCACATGGAATCAAAGCAATGTACTGACGTGTGATTGAATATCGTCTGCTTATAAAATGCTTCGATTTACGCACTGAAAGAACACTACAAATCACAACTTAAGTCAGATTCACTTATACTTAAAGTTGTTATAGCTTCTTCGACAAGGGTTGGTGTATTCAATAGGTTGTCACTCGAGTTATTCTGAAGAACGAAGGAGTGACAATATTACTTAATATCAATTACTTACCAAATCTGATTCAGGTTCTTGGTCAGTTCTCCGTGATTCATCTATTAAGTCAGATTCACTTATACTTGAAGTTGTTGTAGATTCTTCGACAGGGGTTTGTGTACTCAATAGGTTGTCACTCGAGTTATTCTGAAGAACGAAAGAGTGACAATATCACTTAATATCAATTACTTACCAAATCTGATTCAGGTTCTTGGTCAGTTCTCTGTGATTCATCTATTAAATCAGATTCACTTATACTTGAAGTTGTTGTAGATTCTTCGACAGGGGTTGGTGTACTCAATAGGTTGTCACTCGAGTTATTCTGAAGAACGAAAGAGTGACAATATCACTTAATATCAATTACTTACCAAATCTGATTCAGGTTCTTGGTCAGTTCTCTGTGATTCATCTATTAAGTCAGATTCACTTATACTTGAAGTTGTTGTAGATTCCTCGACAGGGGTTGGTGTACTCAATAGGTTGTCACTCGAGTTATTCTGAAGAACGAAAGAGTGACAATATCACTTAATATCAATTACTTACCAAATCTGATTCAGGTTCTTGGTCAGTTCTCTGTGATTCATCTATTAAGTCAGATTCACTTATACTTGAAGTTGTTGTAGATTCTTCGACAGGGGTTGGTGTATTCAATAGGTTGTCACTCGAGTTATTCTGAAGAACGAAAGAGTGACAATATCACTTAATATCAATTACTTACCAAATCTGATTCAGGTTCTTGGTCAGTTCTCTGTGATTCATCTATTAAGTCAGATTCACTTATACTTGAAGTTGTTGTAGATTCTTCGACAGGGGTGGGTGTATTCAATAGGTTGTCACTCGAGTTATTCTGAAGAACGAAAGAGTGACAATATCAGAATGGAAAACATAATATTTTTAGAAAGAAAATAAGTTATTAAGGTAATCTAGTACCTGGAAGTTATAGCAGACTGAGTTGAATGACAAGTAGGAACACCGGAATCATGGTCAACACCAACAGGTTTTTTGGGAACAATTAATTGGTTAACATTCTGAGATGATTGTTCATTTAATGGTATGGTACTGCTATCTAGTCCATGGGAAACACCAGTGCCGGAATTCGACGACTTCAATGAAGTTACAGAACCAGTGACAGATGGACGATGTGAAGGAACTTTTATTCCGAAATAGGTTGGAACATGAGTTAGACGAAACGAGGCTGTCGTGCAAAAAGTAATCGAATAAAAATATGGACAAACACTCTAACAGTTACAAGCGTGAAGAAATTTCATTTTCAATTAACTTAATATATAAAATATAACACACGATCTATTCAATTTGTTGGCTAATGCGATTAATAGAAAAAGATCTACAAAAACTAATCAAGAAGAAAATTGTAAGATAAACTGTAGTACATATTATAAATAAAATATTAGGTAAGAAAATTGAGAATTT